>NC_046156.1:161478871-161778871 GCF_011064425.1 Rattus rattus
TTCTTATTGGCAATTGAGACTCTGCTGATATGAATTCTCTATTTAGTTCTGTACCACATTTTACAATAGGGCTATTGGTTTTGTTTTTTTGTTTTTTGTTTTTTTGTTTTTTTGTTTTTTGTTTTTTGGTTTTTTTTTTTTGAGATTAACTTTTTGAGGTCTTTATGTTTTTTGGATTTTAGCCCTCTGTACTTTGTAACGATTGTGAAGGGTTTGTTTGTTTGTTTGTTTGTTTGCTTGTTTCAATTGTAGGTTGTTCAATTTTCCTATTGAAAGTGTCTTGCCTTTACAAAAAGTTTTTTCAGTTTCTTGGGTTCAATTTATCAATTGTTGATCTTAGAACCTGAACTACTGAAATTGTTCTGTTCAGAAAATTTTCCTGTGTTAATGTGTTTGAGGCTCTTTCCAAATTTTCTTCTATTAGACTCTGTACATCTGGTTTTAGGTTGAAACCCTTGACCTTAGCTCTCTAGGATTTGTAAAAAGTGTGGTGTGAGCACTGGATTAAGGAATAAATTCAGATCAGTAAGAGATATGCAAGGTAATTACTCTCTGACTGTAGCTCCCTAAGATGGTTAGCTTGCAGTTAGACAACAAACAACAAAATTTAGGCATTTCCTGTTAACAACCCAGAGTAACTAGAGAAAACTAAACTAAGAGTTGTAAACAATGCATATTGATATCTGATATAATATGGCTTTATTGTTTCTGTCTTTACATGGGTATGAAGCCTAGCTTCCTGTCATAGAGCTGGAATGGAACATGAGTGTCTAATTTTCTATTTTATGTGTGTATTCATTAAGATCGAATTGTATGTTGATATGTAGAACAGAAAAAAAGGAAAAAACATGACACCCTGCTGAATTTAAGCAACATGCCTTACAAATATTTTAACATCAAAATGGAAGTCAGTACATGTGCTGTGTTGGGGAACAGGTTTTGTCTATATTTGCATAGGTGATGAAAGAATATGGGTTGCATCAAAATTGATAAAGATCCAATCTAAATAGGAGAAGCTTTCTACATGAAAGACACAACTCAAGTAAAAAGAGACTCCAGAAGACAGAATGCAGATGATGGCAGAAAACTGATCCCCTCTGCATGGGGACAGCCTAGCAATATGGCTGAATAGATCAGACCATTCATTAGACTGGTAGTTTGAAAAACTTTGACGTTGAACAATATTTATGATTCAAGTCCCAAAGAAGGCACTAGAAGTCTCCAAAGTACATGGGCTAATCACACCCAAGAAAACACAAGGAAAATATGATCCCAAACCAGGAAATCAAAACAGTGAATAAAACACACACAGAACACAGACACAGACAAAGACACAGACACACACACACACACACACACACACACACAGAGAGAGAGAGAGAGAGAGACAGAGAGAGAGAGAGAGAGAGAGACAGAGAATCAATCAAAAAATATTCCAAAAGTATTTTATAGGGGTTAGAAACAGGAGTTCATGAAACGGGAAAGGAATAACTTTGAAATGTAAATAAAAATATCAATAAAACAGATTAAAAAATAAAATTAAGAAAAAAAAAAAAAAAAAAAAAAAAAAAAAAAAAGAAACAGTAGCAACATTGTCCAAAGGAATCTGCTAGTATTGGGATTGAATTACATCTAATTGAAATTTTCAAAGGGGGCTCATAGCCATTGCCAAACAATTTGGCTGTTACCAATAACATATATTGCCCTCCACAAACAGACACAATGCCCTATAGTTCCAGACAATACCTACAGATCTCATTCCATATGGAGACATTGATCTGGTATATATGCAGAGATGTTATCCTTCTGTTCTATCATTTTTACAACAGGAAGGAACTCTACATGAAATCGAGGAGAAACATAAACACTAACTCAGGCACAACACCTTTGCTCTACAGAGTGTCCTCCATGCCTGGTCTATCATTGTGATAATAGTTCAAACATTGTGGGAGTAAACTGATAACTGCTTATCTGCTTTTACTTAAGATTCATTGCATGAGACAGAACCCATATCTGACACTGCTTGAACAATTAGGAATCCACACTAGATAGCCCAGGGACCCAGAGGACACACACACACACACACACACACACACACACACACACACACACACACACACACACACATACATATATATATATATATATATATATATATATATATATATATATAAAATTTTTAAATATCAGTAAATAAATAGGGAGCCAATAATGACTATTATTGACATTGTGCTATACTCATGGACAGGTACTTTACTCAGTCATTATCAAAAAATCTGCCTCCTGCAACATATGAAAGTACATACAGATAGACGCACAGCTACACCTTATAGATAATGTAAATATGGAATATTCTGTCCTAAACGGTATATGTCATTAAATCCCTTCCCTCTGGACTCAGGGAACTTTAAAAGAAGTGGAAGCTGAAAGGGTTTACAATAGAAAAAAGACAGAGGCCACCAAGAAATTAAGACCCTCTTAATCTACATGGTGTGCTTATCAACAAGTACATATGTGCTCACATAGACTAAGGCAACATGCCCAGGGCTGTCACAGGTCTGCAGTCTCCATTTCATAACCACTTACAAATGTCAAATTAGTTTTCTCCAAGGGAGTCGCATTGGGTTAACAAATGACTGTCAAGGTGCCCAGCAGTAGATAGGCCAATAGTAATTGAAAATCAAAGGCGTCTCTGGGGGTTCCTTGTCTATTATCCTGTCAAGTCTTTTCTCTCTCACTTTGTAATTTTTAACTTTTTATTTTTATATTTATTATATGTATTTTATATTATATGTAATATTTTTACATTATATACATCATTTATTTTTTTCATCATTCATTATACCCTGCAGGTCATTTATATATTTATTATGGCTTCAACTGTAGTATTTTTATGGATTCCTGAATTTGCAAACAAGTGCGTTTTGTTTCTTCTGCTGACTTGTAAGCTCTTTTCTTTCTATTTGTCTTGTCCAATTCATATGTATTATATATTATATATGTGTTTTATTATGTATTAATAATATATTGTATTTATGTATAATTATATTACATGATAATTACATAATAAATAAAATATAATTATATAATAATTAGTATTATATAATTCGTGTCATTTTATATCATATATTAATAAATTATATATGTATATACATATATTACATTATATCATTGTCCCTTGGAAGACTATCTCTTTCTAATGAGAGACAGAAATGGACTAGGTCCAGAAGGGAGTTTGTTCAGAGAAATTTGGAAGAAGACAGGGAGGGAAAACAAAAATTAGGATATATTATGTGAGATAAACAGTTTTCAATAAAAGGAAAACAAAGTGTAAAAATAAAATCACAATGCGAATGGAAACCATAGTTCAGTTTAACTGATATCTTAGGGTCTTTGACTGAGACGAGATAACAAGAACCTGACAATTCTTAAAAAGGAAGAGATTAAGTTGTGCTGATTTATGTCTAAACAGTTAGTGCACTATCTTCTTTGCATCCAGGATGGATGCAGGCAGGCAGATATTGTGTTGAAGAGATGGCAGAGAGTTCTGTATCTTCACAGGCAGCAGGAAGTGAGAGTGACCCACTGGGATGGGTTGAATTTATGAAACCTTAAAGCTCAACCTCAGTTGGCATTAACAAGGCCACACCTATTCCAAAAAGGAAACATGTCCGAATCCTTTCAAATAGTGCCATTTCAAATGAGCCACTACAATTTGTATATACCAATGTATACATTTATATGTAAGGAATAGGTATGTACATACTGTATCGTGAGAATGAATTATGATAACACATGTCATGTGTATTGTATAGGCCAAAGACTTGAACTTTTGTTGAACCTCACAAGTGGAGTTAATAATATACCTTGAGGCCAAACAGGACTTGATGCTTTTATCCTACTCAGATCTCTTCTTTAAACTGTATCTAAGAGAATTATGCAATAATTAACCTTACTTGCCTTAGATGTACAATGAAATCAGACTTTAATATCTGAGAAAATGCTTAGATGTAATATTTACTTACGTATTTTTCATTTTCCTGACCAAGAATAATGCGTGTGTAACATTTGCTGAAAAAAATATATACATATATTTGAAAGCAATCTTAAAAAATAAACATCCACCAAATAATTGAGCCTGATATGTATGGATAATATTGAATATAATATGTGATGTTTCTCAGTAAACAATGATATTTGTAATACTATTTATTTTATGGTTCAGATTGGGTCAGTTGATGTCACTGAAAGTTTGCTCTTGGTAAAACTCTCTTCAGGATTTCTGTAAAATGCCCTCCCAATGTTGCTTCCTCTATTTGATATTTTCTCTGTTCAATAAATGAGATAGTAAAAGGAACCTTTTTAGAAAGTGGTACAGAAAATAACCAGCATAATATCTCTCTCTCTCTCTCTCTCTCCCTCCCTCCCTCCTCCCTCTCTCTCTCTCTCTCTCTCTCTCTCTCTCTCTCTCTCTCTCTCTCTCTCTCACACACACACAAACACACACATACACCACCACCACCACCACCACAAAACATGTACACAAAAAAAAAAAAATACACACACAGAGAAAAGTGAGACAGAGAGGACAGAGACAGAGATAGACAAAGACAGAGACAGAGAAAGAGACATATACAGAAACAAAGGAGAAAGGCATACAGTAAGAAAGACGCAGAGACAGGCTACAGGAACAGACATAGACACAGACACATATACAGGACATGTTAACAAGACAGTTTTCAGCCTGGCACAAATTCAGACTTATAAAACACAAAAAGTGTGGGAATCATAGGAAACATGACCTAGAGAACTCAGTTCAGACCTTGTTCTTTGTTAAATGGTGAAATGGGAAGCATTTTGCTTTCCTTAATGTTACACTAGCACATTATTGGTAATAGAGTTTATTTATTTATTTATTTATTTTTTGCTTGTGTCTTTTTTTTTTTTATTAACTTGAGTATTTCTTATATACATTTTCAAGTGTTATTCCCTTTCCCTGGTTTCCGCAAACATCCCCCCCCCCCCCCTTCTTATGGGTGTTCCTCCCATCCTCCCCCTTGTCGCCTCCCCCAACAATCTAGTTCACTGGGGGTTCAGTCTTAGCAGGACCCAGGCTTCCCCTTCCACTGGTGCTCTTACTAGGATATTCATTGCTACCTATGAGATCAGAGTCCAGGGTCAGTCCATGTATAGTCTTTAGGTAGTGGCTTAGTCCCTGGAAGCTCTGGTTGCTTGGCATTGTTGTACATATGGGGTCTCGAGCCCCTTCAAGCTCTTCCAGTTCTTTCTCTGATTCCTTCAACGTTTATTTTTAATGTGTTAAAACCTACTTCATTTGAGTGACTATGAGGACTCTTCAGTTCACTCAGTCCATGTATAAAATTTTACTCTGGTTTTTCCGATGAGTAATAATATATAACATTTTAATGACCTAATGGAGGCTCCATATATTATTATTATTATTATTATTATTATTATATTAATTATTGGAGAAAATAATTGATTTGGCTTAAACTTCTAGCTATAATTCACCAGTAAATAAGCTACATCAGAAATTCATGCAGAAATAGTGACAGGAAACACAGATAAAGGCTGCTAACAGGCTTGCTCATCTTGGCCTGGCCACCTTGTTTTTTATACAAGCCAGGACCTCCTGACCAGATGTGACAGTGCCCACAGTGTGCTGGGCCCTTCCCCATCAATTATTAATGAAGACAATGTCCACAGACAAGCCACCAGAACAATAAGACAAACACAATGCTTTGATTGTGCTTTCTTCTTCCTGGCAGGTACATTATTTTTATGAGTTTGCTATTTGAAATTTCCCTCAGTTTTACTTACATGATTTTATTTGTGTACTTTTGCCATTTGCTTTTCTGAGTTCCTCATCTAATTTTGATGTGAGACTCAATCAGAAAACTATTTTCTCATGCAGAGTATAACATGGTGATTATTTTCTTGTTATACTTGATGTTCTTTAGTTTTAGATAATCAGATTTACTGATCGTTACTTTCATTTCTTGTATCTCCTACTTTCATTTTTGGTGCTGTGATCAAATTCTCTGACAAAACCACCTTAAGGGATAAAGGTTTATTCTCATTCTCCATTCCAGCCTAGGAATTGTTAGGAAGTCAACAAACCAGGTACTGCAAAGATCTGGACGCTTTATGTGTAAATGTTAGAAGAAAACAATGAATATCTGTATGCTTCTCAGTTCCCACCTCCAAAATTCTCTGCCCAGTTCAGGGAATTTTGTCTTCCACATGTGTCTCTGTATAAATTAATGCAACCATGTTAATTAATCAGAGACAGACATAGTCTGAGATCATTTTCTAGGTGACTATAGATTGTGTTAAACTAACAATTAAAACTATCAAACAGTCTCTTGTGTTTCTACTCCAGAATGTCTGTGTCAATCAAAATCCCCTTAAAGGTTTTCCCATGTCATTTTGTAGTAGTTTCATAATACGAGATTTACATTATCTACTTGATTTCGTTTCAGTTCACAAGTTTACATTTGAATATGCAATCTCCACAGAATATATTATTAAAATGCTATCATTTTCACAAGTGATTTTCATTTACTTTCTCCAAATAGACTTATTAACTGTATTGTATTAATTATATTATACAAATTAACTATATGTGGATGGATACCTGTTGCTGTATTTTATCTATTGTTCCTAGTGTCTTTTAAATGTAAATCCCTAAGGGTTTTGTTGATAGTTATACATTAACTAAAGTATAATAACCTATTTTGAAGCCAGTTAATGTAATGACATTTAATTTATTCACTTTGTTCAGGATTGTGGTGAATAAAGGTTCTGGTGGCACCAAACAAAATTAAAGATCATTTTCCTTAATCTTTGAAATTCCAGTGCTATAGTATTTAGTATTCTAAGGTTAATGTCATTACAGCATTTCTGTTCTTATTTGTTTGGTTGATAACCACTTACCTAATTTGAAAATCCTTGCCCATTAAAGAACACAGAAACCTAAATTGATTGTGAAATTAGAGTAGAAAAATATTAAACAAAAGTTTGTATATGAAAATGTCATTAAGTATATATTTCATGAACAACTACAGAAATGAAAATACTATATCAAAAATTATACTACTACTATTACTACTACTACTGTTTATAATAATAATAATAAACTATCTCATATTTTCAGGCCATTGGAAATTTAAAGTGTAAATGTCAGTGTCAATAATATGGCAAAATCAAGATTTCTTCAGTAGATGTAATATGAAAAAGCAAAGGACTGTTTGTTAATCTTGTTATTGTAATCTGCTTAGGTTGTTTTGTTTTAATTTTGTGAACATGACCTACTCTATACCCAAAGAAGATATAAACTCAAATATTTCATGACTTACCCTCATTATTACTCAGATTATTATTACAAGGCAATTGAATTCTTATTAAGTAATTGAAACGTATCATCATACTAGCAACTTTTTCCAATGATGTGTCCAAATGCCTGTCAGGAAACAATTAAAGGAATAAAAGACTTATTTTGGGTTATAATTTTACAGGATGCAATTGGAGACAGAGAAACATGGTGGCAATGGTAGGGGTTGCCTGGTAATAGTGTTGCAGTTGTTAGGAGTAGGGGAGTAGGAGGGAACATGGTATGTTCCCTGATAGAATAGTAGAGCCAGTTATTTACTTCCTCCAAGCAAACTGTCTCCTAGAGTTTCCAGAACCTCCTCATGTAATTCCACCAGATGGATATGAAATGTTGGAACACACGAATCTATGAGGCACATTTTTTTACTCAAACCACTGTATTCCAAGGATAAGAATAGATATTTTGAGTTAAGAAATATATCCTGGGGGTTGGGGATTTAGCTCAGTGGTAGACGCTTGCCTAGTAAGCGCAAGGCCCTGGGTTCGGTTCTCAGCTTCGAAAAAAAGAAAATAAAAGAAATATATCCTGTTACTGATACATACATACATACATATATACATATATATATATATATTATTTTGTGTCCATCAGATTCCATATGAAATGCAACTTTGCTATCATCAATATTAAAGGGGAAAGATGATGAATTATGCTTACATGATGCATTATACTTTTAAATTTAGCTCTAGCTATACCATCATACGCACATGAATGTGTTCTCAACTATAGAATCATACATTGTAATTCTAATTTTTTCCATGCATATGGTGATCCTAACATACATAATATCATCATTAGTGTCATATATATATATTTTTCTTGAATAGAATTAAAAATTATATTTTCTTATTAAGTGAATATACCACATTAAAATAATTGCTGGAAAACATGATTCACACATATGTTTTTGTTTTTTCTGAAAGTTCTTTAGGTTTTGCACTCAGATGGTTTTAATGAGAAACAACTGTCACCGTGCTTATGTGTCAGCTGAGACTTGATACTACTTTGGCACAGAAAGGAAAAGAATGACAGCTTCCTGAGCAGCTACATGCTGTAAGGAGCAGTAGGCTCCTGAAGGTTTCACACTGAGTCATGTTTGGCGGCTGGCATTTTCAAAGGTCACTTTGGTTCTCAGTACTAGCCAGTTATTAAGCAGAAAGTATTACTGACAGTTAAACACTCCTGAACAATTAGCTAAGCTGTGAGCTTTTTATTACTGAAAGGAACACTGCCTTGTTGGAAAATGTTCTTGGATACATGCTCTCATTCTTATCCTAATGTGCACATAAAACCTACAATTTCTGCCATCTGAGTCTTCCAAAGTGGCTCTAGGTTGGAGAAAAATATTCAGAACTTGAATTATTATTTCTGTTCTGAGGACTTGGATTTCCTGATTTAATGCTTGTTACAATAATATTAAAGGACAACACTTACAATTAGCTGAATTCTATGAAAATAGTATGAGTATGCAGTCTATATACAGGCAGACAATCATGCACATATATGCATAGGTTCATAATGTGACTCGTCTAATAGTTCAGCCCAATGCTGGAATGAATGCTAAATATGATTTATGTTTTTACAGAGGTATTCTATACCAGTACCTGTTTTCATTATATATTCAGTAAATATTAACTCAACTAAACAATATAAATATAAATTGTTACTGGAAAACTGCAGTATTCTAGTTACTTTGTAGTTAGAATAAACAAACACATTATATATGCATACCTGCACACACATACATACATATATATATATATATATATATATATATATACATATATATACATATATATTAATTGTATTATAAAGGTGGATTAAATTTAATGGAATTAATCCAGTAACAAAATCTAGAACCAAAAGTCCACCGGCCTAGCTGATGTAACTATTTGCCATACTACAGAGGGAAATATATCAAGTTGCAAACTTTATTTGCTGAAGTTAAAAATCAAACAAAAGATGTTTATCATGCTAGTCAAGGGAAGTTCCACTTTAAAAGCACCAAAATGATTTTAAAGTAAAGAAGTATTATTCATCTTCTTAATTCTACATTCTAAAACCTTAATGAAACTATACGTGATGTCATATCTAGTATTAAAGTCACTTGAATTACAGAATTATGCAAAATGGTTAAATATTTAATGTAATGATTAATTAACATGCTAAAATAATTAGCAAATTCAGAAGACTAAATATTCTAGAATATTCATGTTTTAAACTTGTATGTGAATTTGAAATACTTAACTTATATCATGCTGATCGAACATTAAGCACAATAATATTTACAATATACAATATTTACATTAAAGGTAATTTATTTTTTGATTCTTTCATCTTTTTTAACAGTCCAGAATTTATCCCCCTCCTAATCCACCCTCCGACTGTTCTACAGACCACTCTCTTCTCAACTGTCTCCAAGAGTTTGCTCTCACCCATATCACAACTACCTCCCCTCTCCCTGGGGCCCCAGGTTTCTTGAAGGATAGGTGCATCTTCTTTGACTGAGTTCAGACCCAGTGGTCATTTGTTGTATATGTGTTGGGGAGTCTCATATCAGCTGATGTATGCTGACTCATTGGTGGCTCAGTGTCTGAGAGATCTCAGTGATCCAGTTTAGTTGAAACTGCTAGTCATCTATGGTGTTGCCCTCCTCCTCAGTTTCCTCTAGCTTTTCCCTAATTCACCTACAGGTGTGACCAGCTTCTGTCCATTGGTTGAGTGTACATATCTGCACCTGACTCTTTCAGCTGCTTGTTGGGTCTTATGGGGGACCGTCATGATAGGCCCCTGTTTGTAAGCACACCATGGCATCAGTAATAGTATTAGGCCTTGAGGTCTTCCCCTGAGCTGAATCTCAGTTTGGACCTGTCAGTGAATCTCCTTTTCCATTTTTGTTCCTGTGTTCTTTTCAGACAGGAAAAAATATATTGTATTAAATACAAAGGCTGTAGATATTTTGAAAAACGATTCTGTAAAAGCATCTTTTATTCACCTGATTTAATTTTTTTTTTTATTTCAGAAGCTTACTGCTATACAAACTCACCCTTTCTAGACCTTTCTGAACTCTGGGTGCCTGGTTTAACTCAAAGTCCTTTTCAAGATGCCTGATTCAAAGTAGCTTCTCTCTGCTTCTCACTGAATTGCTATGCTAGGCCTACAACACATTCCGGCATCTGTACTGACTCCTTATTCTCTACCTCCTTCTCTCTTCACCTACATCTCTGTAAAGCTAACTAGGTAAAAACTGCTTCTCTTTGTCTGTGTCTGTTTCTCTCTCTCTGTCTCTGTCTCTCTCTGTCTCTCTGTCTCTGTCTCTGTCTTTCTCTCTCTTCTCTTCTCTTCTCTTCTCTTTTCTGTCTGTTTTCCTGAGATTTTGGTTTCTGAATCATTCTGTCACATGTTTCTCTAATGCATCACTTTGTGTGCATTCGATGTCATTTTCAAACACAGTTTATCTTCGTTGTTTGGGATTAAAGATGTATGCTAAGGGCATGTTTGTATTCCAGCCAGAGGGATTAAATGTGTGTGTCATGTCTGCATTTCAGCAAGATCACACAGAATTGTAAGAACTTTAGATATGATACCTTGTCAAGAACAGCCATGTTCCTGGATTAAACTTTCTCTCTCTCTCTCTCTCTCTCTCTCTCTCTCTCTCTCTATATATATATATATATATATATATATATATATATATATATCTGAGGATCAGAGGTTGAAAGACAATGTATTTATGTATGATGACACAATTCTTGTTAAAGTTAGGAAAAAAATTAATTTAGACATCAGCATTCTAGATTCCCTAATATTTTTGTTCTTGGATTTAAAAAATAAAAATTAATCATTTTTAATGATTAAATTAAATATTTATCATTAACATCTGTGATAGCTTTGTACTAACTCAGATAAAATTCATTTTGATTCTATTTTAAGACCATTACTATAATGACTACATTATGGAAGGAAAGAATTTAAAAGCACACTAAAAGTTAAAATTTACACAGGATTCTCAAACTTCAAGGAGAGGTATGAATATGATTGTCTTCATTTTCTGCAATTAAATGTAGTTGAATCAACATCTAAAATTAATGAAAGGGTAATTCAGAGAAATGGTTCTGTTCATCCCAGCCATTTCTGGCATAAAATCATGCCTCTACTGACCACTGAAAGGCACTCAGAACAGTATAATAGTTTACATAATTTTATTCAGGATATAAGGGATTACAAATAGCCACATTTCTCAGTGTATACATTTAACATTTCACTTGAAAATTTCTGTAGTCCTTATATCTAAGTCACAGGTTTATGACCATTTCTTTTAATGCTTATGCTAATGACATATGACTAAATTAAAAATAACTTTACAAGTATAGGTCTATTTTGAAAATTCTGTGCATGTCTCTTAAAAATGTGTTTTAATGATGTTCACTGAGAAGTTGTGAACATGACCTTCAGCTTATGCTTCAATGAATACATATTGTAAACAAGTAGTTGATCCATAGCTAAGTGACATGTAAATGAAAAATGTACTACTTAAACGCACATCTTATATTTTATGTAGGCAGATAAAGGGCTATCTTATGAAGAGGAAGAGTTAACAAAGCTCTTTGAACTTTGAAACTAACAATTATTTCAAAAGCGTTCTTTTTAAATAATTTTCTTTTTCTTGGGTATATGATGAATTACATTTTAAATGTTATCCCCTTTTCCCCCTCTCTCATCCCCCATCCCCCTTCCTCCTGCTTCTTTGAGGATGCTCCCATTCCTACCCACCCCCTCCAACCTCAACACCCTGGAATTACCTTACACTGGTGAAAGAAATTTTAAATGACCATGGGCTTTTCCTCCCACTGATGCTGGACAAAGCCATCCTCTGCCACAGATGTGACTGGAGTTACTGGTCCCTCCATGTGTACTCATTCTTTGGTGGTTCAGTACCTCTGGTAGGGTTTGATTGGTTGATACTGTTGTTCTTCCTGCGGTGTTGCAAACCCTTCGAATTCTTCAGTCTTTTCTATATCTCCAACATTGGGGTCCCATTGTTCAGTCCAATGGTTAGCTGCAACCATCCTTATCTGTATCAGTAGGGCTGTGGCAGAATCTCTCAGGAGACCCCATATCAGGCTCCTGTCAGCAAGCACTTCTTGGCATCAGCGATAGTGACTGGGTTTGGTGGCAGCACAGGGGATGGATCCCCATGTGGAGCAGTCTCTGGATGACTTTTTCTTCATTCTATGCTTCACTCTTTGTCCCTGCTTTTCCTCCGATGAATATTTTGTTCTCACTTTTAAGAAGGAATTAAGCATTCATTCTTAGATGTGAGATGTACTAATTTTCTAAACACATTCTTATCTCAGGTTCCATGTGGTCTTATTAATATCCTTATAATAGGAAGTTGATGAGGAGAAAATAGATTGATTCCTATTTGACATTATTATCTCTGTGTGGCATATAGTGGTATGAAACATATATTTGATTTTTGACTTCTATTACTTCAAGATGATAGTGATACTAAAGGAAGAACGATGTGATAAAGTTGTTTTAATTGTTTACTTGATATATTCTTGAGTCATCTTTGAAGATAATCTCAATGAGGACTTACCTACATCCAGGCTTAGAGGGGAGTATCTTGATAGCCTTAATTAACTTATGAAGACCTACACTAAATGTGGTTGGCACCTTCTGGTAGTCTCAGATAAAAGAACCTGCTAGGTTAAAGGAATGGTATTTACTTGCATCCTGTGGCATTAACTTTCACTAAGAAGTCCATTGAAGATGTTGAAGCCCTTGATGATTCCTTGAACCCTTTGAGCTTCTAACATTGAATAGCCCAAAGTAAGACCCATCCCACAGGCAGGCACAATTCCTGACACTATTAATGATACTCTTATGCTTGAAGACAGGAACCCAGCATAACTTTTCTCTGACAGGCTCCACCCAGCAGCTGACTGAAAACAGAGGCAGAGAGCCACAGTCAAACATGGATTGACCACAGGTAGTCTTATGAATGAACTGGGGGAATGCTTGAGCAAGTCTTTCATTGCCATGAAAGGAAATTAAGACCATTATTAGCAAAAACGTAATATGTGATAATGTAAACTTACATATTATATTATATCTAGTAAATGAAATATAATTTTAAAAAAATTGTGCATTTTAGAATACTAAAGAAACATAGAAACATATTGATACTCTTTATTCACGTACACTCACTAAATGATTCAAAATTATTATACTCAATTTCTCTGTTTTTTAATTTGGACTAATTTTCAAACCAGTGCAATATTAATTTAATGTTTTTGAGTTTAGTTGTTATATATATATATATATATATATATATATATGAATTGTTTGATTTCTATTTCATTTTTTTCACCTTTTTGGATGTTCTTATTTTGTAAGTAGATGATCTCTATTATCTTCCTTTTTACTTTTATAACTCTTTTTAAGCAAAATATAAAATGAAAATATCATAAAGAAGCTTATATTTTCAATTTTTCAATTATTTGCTTATATTTATGTTATTCTTATACAAACATTCTCTCATGGGCTTCTCTATAATACAATAACAATATAGAATAATTACTTTTGAGAGAAATAAAAATTGAAAGCAATATTCAGTTGCCTATATGCAGATATACTATATTAAATATTCAATGTATGTGATTGAATTACTATACAATTTTGTAAATCAGCATATAACCATTCTTCAGTGTATGTGTGGATATATTTACTTGTTTGTATATGTGAGTGTTGGGTATGTATGCATGTATGTATGTATGATATGGATACCTGAGCTGAATATTGATTTTATTTTAAAATCACATTCTATTTATTTTTTCAGCATCTTTCCTTTTATGTTAAATTGTCTTTTAGTTTATGATGATGCTATTTTGCCTTGGAATTATTTATTTATTTACCTACTTATTTATTTGTGTATTTATTTATGTATTTATCTATTTATATATCTATATCTATATAGATATATATTTATTTATTTATTTTTACACTCCAGATTTTATTCCCCTCCTGGTACATCTCCTGACTGTTCCACATTCCATACCTCTTCCCAAAACCCCCACAGTCTCCAAGAGGATGTCTGCACCCTACCCACCCCACCAGAACTTCCTAGAGCCTCCAGTCTCTTGAGGATTTGGTGTATCTTCTCTTACTGAACCCAGTCCGGGGAGTCCTCTGCTGTATATGTGTGGGGGCCTCATCTCAGCTGGTGTATGCTGCTTGGTTGGTGATCCAGTGTCTGAGAGATCTTGGAGCTCCAGATTAATAAAGATTGCTGGCCCTTCTACTGTGTTGTCCTCCTTCTCAGCTTCCTCCAGCTTTTCCCTAATTCAACCACAGGGATCAGCAGCTTCTGTTCATTGGTTCGGTGCACATATCTACCTTTGACTCTTTCAGCTACTTTTGGTCCTGTTGCTGGACCTTCTTTTCCTCAGCCTTGCTCCATTTCCATCCCTGAATACCTTTCAGACAGAAAAAATTATGGGTCAGAGTTTTGACTATGAGATAACAAACCCATCCCACCCTTGATGCTCTCTCTTTCTGCTGGAGGTGGGCTCAACAAGTTTTCCCTCTCCACTGTAGGGCATTTCATCTAAGGTACCCCTCCTTTGAGTTCTGAGAGTCTCTTACTTCCCAGGTCTCTGGTAAATTCTAGAGGGTCCTCCCAACCTCCTTTCTTCCAAGGTCGCCTATGTCCATTCTTTCTGCTGGTCCTCAGGGCTATAGTCTTTCCCCCCACCCAATACTAGATAAAATCTCCCTCACCCCTCACCCCCATAATCTTTCTTGAACCTGAAGCTCACTAATTTAGCTTCTTTCTCTACCTTGCCAGCACCAAGTTTATAGACATGTGCACTAATGCTAAGATTTTTTGTTTTAAAATTTTATTAAATTTAAATTTATATATTTTTAATCATTGCATTTGTTTACATCTAAATGATATCTCACTTTCTGTTTAACCCTTCACAAACCCCCCATCCCATGTCTGCCTCTTCTCCCTGTCTTTTGCCTCTATGGGGGTGCTCTTCCATCCACCCAGCCTCTCCTGCCCCACGGCTCCAGCATCCCCCTAAGCTGGGGAATCAAACCTCCACAAGACCAAGTTCTTTCCCTCCCATGTCAGACAAGGACATTCTCTGCTACATATGTATCTGGAACCATCGACTCTTCCTGTACACTACTTGGTTGATGGCCTAGTCCCTGGGAGCACTGGATGGTTCTTCCTATTGGGCTGTAATTCCCCTCTGCTCTTCTGGTCCTTCTGCCAGCTCCCCGACAGGATTCCCTGATCCCAGTCTGATGGTTGGCTCCAAGCATCCACATCTGCGTTGGTCAGTTGCTGACAGAACCTCTCAAGGAACAGCCACACCAGGTTCCTGTCAGCAAGTGCCTCTTGGAAACAGCAATATGGTGTCTGCAGACAGGATGGATCCCCATGTGGGGCAGTCCCCAGATGGCCCTTCCTTCAGTCTCTGCTCCATTTTTTTGTCCTGTTCTTTCCATTGAAAATCAATCCGGTGGTTCCTCAGAAAATTGGAAATAGTTCTATCTGAAAACCCAGCTATACCACTACTGGGCATATAGCCAAAAATTGCTCCAAGATATAACAAGGACACATGCTCCACTATGTTTATAGCAACCTTATTTATACTAGCCAGAAGCTGAAAAGAACCCAGATGTCTCTACACAGAGGAATGGATACAGAAAATGTAGTATGCTTACACAGTGGAGTGCTACTCAGCTATTGAAAACAATGACAACATGAAATTCACAGGCAAGTGGATGGAACTAGAAAAAATCATCCTGAGTGAGGTAACAAATGCAAAAGAACACACATGGTATGGACTCACTAATAAATGGATATTAGCCCAGAATCTCACAATGTCCATGATACAATCCACAGACCATATGGAGCTTAGTTGGAAGGAAGACCAGGGTGTGGATGCTTCAGTCCTGCATTGAGTGGGAAAAAGGTTTATCATGGGAGGTGGAGGAATACAGAGGGGGAGGGTTGGAAATATGGGGAGGTTTTATCAGAGAAAATCTTATAAAAATGTGTAGCAGTAGAGGGTGAGGACCTGGGAATAGCCATTGAAGATTCCAAGATGCCAGGGAAGCACGAGGCTCCCAGGACCCAGTGGGGATGACTTTAGTTGAAATTCATAGTGAAGGGGGATAGTACCCTTAGAGATCAGTTCCAAAAGACACAGGCCCTAGTCGAGGGCTGGGATGACCTACCATCTCAAAGTAATGCTAAGGTTTTTAAATGAATGCTGTAGATAAAATTCTGATCTTCATGCATTACAAATTCACTACAAGCCAAACTATGCCCACATGCTCCTACCTTATATAGACATTTAAAACAATTTAGAACACCATTAAATAAATGTTGAGCTAAAAATGACCTTCCACTTTTCTTTGTTAAATAAGCTATTTTCTCACAGATTACAACTTAAACCATGGTTTAACAATATTGAAATATATTCAAATATCTGTAGAAATAATATAGCTATGATATTTTTAACAAATTTGGAAATAACCATTGCAAGGTGTCATTTCTAATTATGCAATGATAGCTAATGTTTTTCTTAGGGTTTAGAACCTTGGAATTCATTTGACAAACTTAAAATGTCATTACACTTTTAAGTATGAAAAAAAATAGCTTTAGCTATTCATTTGTCCATAATAAAAATCATAGTCAAAATATATTATGTAAAGTACACCAGAAAACTGCTTCACAGGTTTTATACATCTGAAAACCCATCATTCTACCCACTAATATCTCATACCCATCCAGTTAGTCATATGTAACTTTGACAGTATGAAAAGACACTGTCATTTCTAAATTTTATACATGAGAGAAAGAAAATCAAGATTAAAATATCATGTTTGTATTAAGTTTGGCATGTTTCTTGTAGCACTGACCACATGTAGCTCACTCACAACAGATTAGACATGACTGTACTAAATGTAAAATTGTATAAGACATATAGTATAGTATTTTTATTGGAACATTATAGCAGAGGTACTGGTGATCACCTAGGGAGTAAATGAGCTTATTCACTGTGACAGAAAAGGAATGGAACATCCATGAAATACAAAGATCAAAGACAGGAGGATGGAAAATAACCGCTTTATCCTCTCAGGATGGCAGGGACCCTGATCCTGAGAGCCTGGTAATTTAACTCTTGTTTGAGTATATCCTAGGGACACTGATTCCTTCCATGTCCTTTGTTGGTCCTGTTCAAATACCTACCCTTGTGCTTTCCTAGCTTTTCAACTTGAAATATCTTCCTGGAATAATATTCCAGCAACTTGTGGAAGACTATTTGCTTTCTTCATTTTTTCCTTTGATTATCTTTCAAAGTATATAAAAATAAGGAGTTTAAGCCTCTAAGTAAGATAAAAAAAGCCATTCACATTTTCTTAGGAGGTATATGTACTTCACACAACATGCTCAAGGATTAAAGTTCAGTCTTCCACAAGGAAAAACTGGTTCCTAGGAATCATGGTGTATAACCTGATATTGGTTTGTATTAGGCACATATATTATTATGTTTTCCTGATAGGATAATGATCTTTCAAAGTCTAATCCTATTCCCAGTAAATATGAATAAGTAAAATTGAATGATGAAAGATGTGGTAGATAAAAATATGGTAAATCTCAGTGGTGATGAATTAAGACTGGATTTTATAGGTATGTGTAATAAAGATTCTTATGGTCAAATGAGAGGTATAAAAGTCAGTAAAAATAAACAGCACTGCTAAGGAGAAACTGAGAAATAAGATGAAAAACCTGGTTTGAAGGTGAAGACAAAGTTACTTCTAAGATTTCTTGTAACCCTTTAGAAGATATTCCTTAGAGCTTCAAAAGGAAACCAATCCTTCTGGGAAAAAAACAAACTATAAAAAATATGGAAAACAAGAATAAAAGGCTGAGTTTGAATTTAAAATTTTCAATGCAAAATGTATTAAATATATTTTTGCTTGCCAGATATGTTAATTAGCATTTATTTTTTTAATCTTCATAGATAGTTTTGCAGTTTTGTCTGGGTGAACTTTTGTGGCTTTTATGATTTTGTGTACATCTTTCCAGATGCTACTGTCTTTGAAACTCTCTTTCAACTAACAATACTATTTCTGATATTGTCCTTTTATACCCTTGAAATCCCTTACTCACAATACATTTTTCATTTTCTAATGTTTTCATACAGTATGCCATAGGGGTTTCCTTTCCTTATATATTCAATACTCTATAACCTTCTTGCATGTAGCACTCAGGGTTTGGGAACTTCTCTTCTATCAATTTATTTGAAGTATTACATAGCTTTCCTATGATAACCTTTCTTTCGTTGCCAATAATCTGAAGATTAGAACTCTTCATGGGGTTGCAAATCTCTCTTCTCAGTGTTTTTTTTTACTATTATTGTTCTCAAATGAAGTTCCAATTCTTGTGATATCACTGTATGAAAGGAAGTGGAACCTGGAAAAAATGAGCCACTACTTAATGTGAAATAACATCTTATGATATAGCCACCTTTATCCAGAGGCTCCAACAATGTATACTCTAATGGTTGAGAATGGTCTCATGAGGAAAGTTCTGATGAGTTCACGCTGCATACAACCCAAGAACAAACCATACTTGGCAAAAACATCTTTTCCCATGAAGGCATGTAAAGGATATTTCAAACATTTAATTTAATAAAATCACAGCATTAATCTATGCAGAATAATGCAAGGTAAACTCACTCCTGATCATTGAAGAACATAAAAATACATTCCAAGAACATTTCTGTGATTTCAAGAAACTGAGGTCTTGAATACAACTCTTCACTTGTATTCTTACAAGCACCCATAGTTATCTTCACACACCTCCATTCTCGGATTAAATTCTAACACCTAAACCATTGTTGTTGTTTTGTCCTGTTCTAAATGCGGGGTATCAAATGTGCTTTTGATTTGAGATGTCTCTTGGTGCAGGTGTATACTAAAAGGGAGCAAACTATAAGCATAATGAACAATATGAGAAAAGTGAAAGTGTAATAGTATTTCACAAGGAAGATAGATCCAAATAATGTCCAGTAAGCAATTGTGGTTACATTATTACATTGATCAGAGAAATCTACAGAAGACTTAAAAAGAGACCTAAAGAATTAGTAGTTTTGGAATCTTATGGAAAAAGGTAAGCCTCCATTTGCCTTATTTTAATAGGAATACAAATGTTATAGTGTCCTGTGGAAATAAGATGTGATTTAAATTCCAAGGAAAGATTAAATCCAGTCCCTTTTCCAGATGAATGAATGAGTCTATTACAGTCCCAAGGTCCAGTTGTGAACACAACATCATTAATAAACATAAGAAAAGCTGGAAACCTTGAAACTACAACTTGAAGCAAAGGAGGATCAGGTACATAATGCATGTGTTCAGAGGTACTTACTGAAGCTGACAGGTCAAAGCAGATAACATCACCAGAAAGTGACTCTCAGTTCACATAAAACTGTGTGTTTCATGGAATAACTTCTCCCTTCGTGTTTAGGGCTTTAATATGTCTCCAGAAGCACAGAAAATTTCTGCTTATATAGCCCACACCTTCTTTTACCCTTTACTTGGATATTTCTTATCTTTCTGTTGACTTCTACTGTTTCCTTGCTCTCCATGATTTCCTTCATATCCAAGAGCTGGAGAGAGCAGAGGGGAATTCAGATTTTTGTTTGTTTGTTTGTTTGTTTGTTTTTAGTGAATCCATCTGCAATAACAGGTATAGAAACCTTTATAATTTTCTAGTAAAATTAGTGCAGTTTATTACATCATCTTGCTTATTTCCTTTTGCAATAAAATCAGGTAGGTGAAAGTGTACACAAGTATGAGTTGATTAGTGAAAATAATCCTATAACATAAGCAGAATCCGAAACAATATTTAAAAGTTTATGAATTGACCATAATATTTTAACAAAAATAGCTAGTTCAATTTGTGATGAGAAAAAAAATAAGTATTAACAGACAGATGAATATCTGGATACAAATCCTTCCAAGTAAATGAACCACTAATAAAATAATTGTTTGCCTGTGGAGAAAGTTGGACAACGGTTGTGATCAAAAATTCAATTTATTTAAGAAAATTCCATAGCTTACTCACTAGATAATAATTTCCTGTCTTCCCATACCGATCTCCAAAATAATTTTAAAATCCATAGAGTTCTGGACTGGTTATAAAAATGGTTGTTAGTCAAACATAATATAATACAAAAAGGATCAGAGGCATATTATTATTGGCATTGCGTCCTCCTCTGATTTACTAATTGTGCAAGAAGAATAAAGTAAGAAGTTAGTTTTTTTTTTAGTTCTTATGATGTTAATAAACTCATTTCAGAGATTTAAATAATAAATTTATGAGGCAATTCAGATTAGAAAATAAGTAAATTTCAAAGCAGTGAAGAATCCACAGGATACACACATGCCTGTTTTAGTCAGGATTCAAATACGTGTTGTCTTTTCTTGCCACATGAGACAATGTTCTAGGGCTATCCAATGCCTCTTTCCTTCTAGAGTATTTAATGAAGTATTTAGCACATTGGAAATAGAAAGTTCACCTCATGAGCCCAGGAGAGGACTAGAAATTCCTTTTGCCTGCTATGCTCTAGCATGCCCAGGTTGTAAATTTACTTTGCGATAGGTTCTCCTAAATCCTTACCAAAAAGCAGATATGAGTCAGTATTAGATTATCAAATTCTTGATCCCATGCTTCAAGCTTATTTTCAGGCAATGGAGGATAGGTCACAGGAGGAAGGAGACTTCAGGAAGGGAGCTGACAGAATCTCCACCATCGCTATCACAGTTTTCAGTGGTAATGGTTTTACTTTTGAATTTGACTGAATGGTGAAAATCTTTTTCTCTCTTTTTTTTTTTAACCAACTTTAAGGTTTTATCACTACATTTATATTCATTCAAGGAACTTTCCATCTCTTCCTCTTGATTAATATCCTCCTTATCTTCCAAAAATATTTTGGTATCTGTCCAAATTAATGACCAAGAGAACCAAAACTGAAAGTAGATCATTCCCGTTTGTCTACACACCTTTTCAAGGCTCTCTCAGATTCTGTTCCATATTTCATCATCCACAATTCTTCTCTGGAAACTGTAGATTACACTTTGCTCCTCTTTTGCTTTAAAAAATGATGCACGAGCTCAGTCTAAGTCAAAGGCTTCCATGGTTTCTGCCCAGTGTTCTCACTTACCTGGTTCTATGGATTTCCTAACTCTCTTACCTTGTAGCCTACTTGAGGACTCTGTTCATGGTGCCACTGATTTACCACTTCAGGGGTAATGCAGCATGTGAAAATGGAGCCCAGAAATGAGACAAACTACTGTTTTACAGAATAGCGAACTTTATTCACAGCCTTTGAATATCTCTGCAGATTAAGAAGCTTCATAAGAATAAAGTTCTTATGTGGGCTGGCTGTATACAATCACAAGGACAAGCCGCCGTGGCAAAATCTGTCTTTCCTTGGAGGTTTACAAAGAACAGTTTAACATTTAAATGAGTAACAACTAAGAACAGTAAATGAATATTCTAGAGTAAACACATCCTATCCGCCACACTTGAGAGCAGCAGAATAATGCATCCCAAGAACAATTTTGTTTTGAAAAATACTTATGTCACGAGACTCTGGGTGTTTGTTTGTTTGTTGCTGTTGATTTTATTTTGGCGTGTCCTTGTATACAATCAGGATACTCCTCACATGAATGCATTCCTGAAACACATTTCTAGACTATATACCTTGTCTTCCATTTCTGATTCTCTTTATTCCATATGATCCATTCTGATGATGATTATTTCCATTAAGACTCTTATTTGGCTAATGACCTGTTAACCAGCATCATTTTAGACTATATATAATTCATAATTTAAGCTATAATTTGAATTCTAAATGCATGCCTTTTATTACCTTTCTTATTTTCTTTTTGTTTCTGTCTTCTTCAGGGTTATTCTTGTCTTTTTTAAAACTTTGAACATATTTATATTGTCTTCAATTCTTGGTAAGGTACTATTTCAATATTGTTTTAATTATTATGCAGTTATTTCTTTGTTCTGAAGACTTAGTCCTGGTGTACTATGCTTTTTTGTTTCTTTTTTGTTTTTAACCTTTTTATAATTTTATTTTTCTTGGATAATTTATGTATTTACATTTCAAATGTTATCCCCATCCCCCCTCTCCCATACTTCTTTCCTACTCTCCTTGCTTCTATGATGATACTATAATTCCAACTTACCCACTCCAACCTCAATGCCATGGCATTATGCTACACTGGGGAAGAAAAATCTTAACAGAACCAAGGGCTTTTCCTCTCAGTTATGCTGGACAGTGCCACCATGTTTACTCGTGGTCAGTCGTTTAGTCCCTGGAGCTCTGATGGGGTTTGGTTGGTTGATACTCTTGTTCTTCCTATGGTGTTGCAAACCCATTCAGCTCCTTCAGGCTTTTCTCTAACTCCTCCACTGGGGTTCCCTTATTCAGTGCAATGGTTAGCTGCAAACATCCTAATCTGTATCAGTAAGGCCGTGGCAGAAGCTCTCAGGAGACACAATAACAGGCTCCTAACAGGAAATATTTCTTGGCCTCAGCAATAATGACTGGGTTTAGTGGCTTCATATGGGATGGATTGCCATGTGTGGCAATCTCTGGATGACCTTTTTCTTCAGTCCCTGTTCCATGATTTGTCCCTGTATTTCCTCCTTGATTATTTTGTTTTCCCTTATAAGAAGGGATGAAGCATCCATATTTTGGTCTTCCTTCTCTTTGGGCTTCATACAATCCATGAATTTTTTTCATAGTTTTTCAAAGCTTTTGGGCTAATATCCACATATCAGTGAATACATACCATGTGTGTTTGGTTTACCTCCCTCAGGATGATATTTTCTAGTTGATTCCATTTGCCTAAAAATCTCATTATGTTATTGTTTTTAATAGCTGAATAGTACTCCATTGTGTAAATGTAACACATTTTCTGTATCCATTAGATGTTGAGAAACATCTGGGTTCTTTCCAGCTTCTGGCTATTATAGATAAGGCTGCTATGAATATAGTGGAACGTGTCCATATTATATTTTGGAACATCTTTTGTTCCATGTTTTGTTTTGCAGACCTGGGATAGCTGGGTCTCAAATAGTACTATGTACAATTTTCTGAGGAACCTCCAGACTGATTTCCAGAGTAGTTGTACCAGCTTGCAATCCCACTAACACTCTAGGAGTTTTCCTATTTCTTCACATCCTTGCCAGATGGCATCTACGCTCACCTGAGTTTTTGATCTTAACCATTCTGACTGATGTGAGTTGATACCTCAGGGATGTTTTGATTCGCATTTCCCTGATGACTAAAGATGTTGAACATTTCTTTAGGTACTTCTCAGCCATTTGGTATTCCTCAGTTGAGAATTCTTTGTTTATCTCTGTACCTCATTTTTTATTGGATTATTTAATTCTCTGGAGTCTAACTTCGTGAGTTCTTCAAATATATTAGATTTTAGCCCTCTATCAGATGTAGGATTGGTAATAATCTTTTCCCAACTTGTTTGCTGCCATTTTTGTTCCATTGACAGTGTTCTTTTCCTTACAGAAGCTTTGCAATTTTATGAGGTCTCATTTGTCGAATCTTGATCTTAGCACATAAGCCATTGGTATTCTGTTCATGAGATTTTCCCCTCTGCTTATGTGTCCAAAGCTCTTTACTATTTTCTCTTCTATTAGTTTCAGTATATCTGATTTTATGTGGAGGTCTTTGATCAACTTAGACTTGAGTGTTGCACAAGGAGATAAGACTAGGTCAATTTTCACTCTTCTACATGCTGACCCCAGTTCATTCAGCACCATATGTTGAAAATGCCACCTCCCCATTGGATAGCTTTAGTTACTTCATCAAAAATCAAGTGCCATAGTTGTATGGGATTATTTCTGGGTCTTCAATTCTTTTCCCTTGATTTACCTGCCTGTCTCTGAACCAATACTATGCAGGGGTTTTTTATTTGTTTGTTTGTTTGTTTTTTAATCACAATTGCTCTGTAATACAGCTTGAGGTCAGGGATAGTGATTCCCCAGAAGTTCTTTTATTATTGATAATAGTTTTTTGCTATCCTGGGTTTTTTGCTTTTCCAAATGAATCTGCAAATTTATCTTTCTAATTCAATGAAGAATTGAATTAGAATTTTGATGGGGATTGCATTGAATATTTGATTGCTTTTGGCAAGACGACCATATATTAATTCTGCCAATCCATGAGCATGGGAGATCTTTCCATCTTCTGATATCTTCTTCAATTTCTTTCTTCAGAGAAACTGCTGTCATACAGATCTTTCACTTGCTTGGTTAGAGTAACACCAAAGTATTTTATACTATTTGTGACTATTATGAAAGGTGTCATATTGTTTTGTTTCTTAAGTGGAACATGTGTATGTTTAGAGGTTTGTTGAGTTTTTCTTTCTGTCTCTACTGTTTTATGTCATTTTCAGTGAGGATATTTATAATCTTCAGGAGAAGATTAAGGCTATTGATAAGTCCACTTTTCTCTGTGCCCTTAGTGGAGGAAAGGCTTAAAGAGCCGCATAAGGCCTACCAAAGAGAAGGTAAACTCACCTACTTTCTTAAGGAAGCTATGTATGCTGAGGTCCCTTCTTACCAAGATCAAGACACCCTTTAACTAAGTTATAACATAGGACAAGAGAACAAATATATCCTTGAGGCAAAACCACAAAGTTGTACTGCTGGCCTTGCGAATTGCTTCTGGTGATCCTTATAGACAGGTAATGATATGAAGGTGTATGCTACATTAATAGCTACATACCTGGTACCCAGACAAAATCTCTAAGAACTGTAAGTAGACCTGATAACAAGAGACCTTGGATACAAGCAATAACGTGGCTCCTAGTAAATCAGGTGTTACAATTTTGCTTGCATGCTTCAGCTTAATTCTAGAGAAAGGGAGAGAGACTGGAGGGGGAGAGGAGGGGCACAGTACAAGAAGGCAGGACCAGGTGTGGGAGGAGACAGGGGAGAAGTTCAGAGGGGTCAGGAACTTGAATCTAGGTATGTAGCAGTGGGAGATGGTGAACTGGGGTAACTACTAGAAAGTCCCAGATACTAGGAAATCAAGAGACACCCAGGACCCAACAGGGAAGACATTAAATAAAATGTGCAACAAAGGGGAAAGAGAACCTGAAAACACCAAATCCAGAGTTTTGGCATGGTTCTTGTTTGAGGGATGGGACCACCCAATCCTCTCCAAAATTTTAACCCAGAATTACTCCTGTCTAAATGAAATACAGGACAAAGTGTTGAGCAGAACTACAGGAAATGCCATCCAGATACTGCTCCACTTGGGGAACAATCCCATATGCAGCCACCAATCCCAGACACTATTGCTGATGCCAAACGCTTGCTGATAGGAGCCCAGTAGGGATGTTTCCAGATAGGCATTGCCAGAGCTTTACTGATACAGGTGCGGATGGTTTCAGTCAACCATCAGAATGAGCTATAGGACCCCAAGGGAAGAGTTAAGGAAGGGACTAACAGAGCTGAAGGGTTTTGCAAACCCTAGGAAGTAAAACAATATCAAATAAAGGGACCTCACAGAACTCCCAGGGACTAAACTATCACCAAAGGACATACATGGAGGGACCCATGGCTCCAGCTGGATATGGAGAAAAGTATTGACTTGTCTGGCATCAATGGGAGGAGTGGCCCTTGGCTTGATGACCCAGCATAGAGGAATTCTAAGGCAGTGGTGGCAGTGGGTGGGAGGGTGGGAAGAGTACCCTCATAGAGACAGAGGGAAGGAGGATGGGATAGCAGGCTTGCAGACTAGAAAGTGGAAAGGGGGATCACACTTGAAATGTAAGCAAATAAAATAACCAATATAACAAAAACAGGAAACAAGACAATATCAAATATACAGAAGGAATATAGAAAGTTAGAGGTATGAAATATTTTTTTGGTTAATAACAAATGACTGAAAAGAATGTAAGGTGACAGAAGAGAAGAAACACGCCTCCTAACTAATCAAATCAATTTGCAATTACCATCACACTCTCTAACCAAACTGATGCATGTTTCCCTATTTGTCTATGGTCATGCATACTTTATAAAATATGCTGTTGGTCCTGTTGAGGTTTTGAATGAGCTCATTATTCATCAAGTTTTGCTGTTCTTCCACCAACTTGTTTCTATAATTTTAATTTAATGGGGAGGGATTTATATTTTATTTTGGAAAATGTCTGTGCCCAATGTCTCAGCAACCATTGATTTGTAGATTTAAATATTTTATTCATTTGACCTAGGATTAGTAAGTTGAAATAAGAATTTCTCCCCTTCCTCCCCAAATTTACTTATTATCATGTGCAGAAGTGAGTATGTGTTTATGCAGTTAAAAGTCAGCCTGTGGAACCGGTTCTTTCTGCTTTGTATGGTTTTGGGGGATTGAACACAGGTCATTGAGCTGGCCTCACTGTGCATTAAGGGATTTTGCCTGCTGAAAAATATTCATATTTTATTTTTAGAATTGTACCAAAATCATGTATATGGAAATAAAACTGCATTATAGGAAAAAAGAGTAATATTGAAACAAGTTATTAGTGAACAAGCAAAATATTTCCTAATAGCTAGTTTCACTAATCTGATACATCTAGACTATTAGACCATGTTAGAATATTCCTTCTTTTCAGTTTCTCATTAATTAATATTTTATAATTTTTAGTTCTCAGCAGCTGTCACAATGATTTAATTTTCTTCTCTTTCTTTTTTTATAGAAATGGTACTTTCTTAACAGAACAGTGTTTTACAATTGCAATAAATGTATTTGAAATATCCAGGTATTTATGACAAGTAAACCACTATCTTTCATCAATGGATATTGTCATTATCTTGTACAACACTATATTAGGACATTTTTGGCTTTGTAGATGACCATTTTAATAGAAATATAAAAAGAACCACTATGTCCATAGCAGCCTTATTCATAATAGCCAGAAGTTGGTAAGAACACAGATTTCCTTCAACAGGGAATGGATACAGAAAATTTGGAACATTTACACAATGGAGTACTACTCAGCTATTAAAAACAATGACTTCATGAAATTCTAACCAAATGAATGGAACTAGAAAATATCATCCTGAGTGAGCTAACCCAATCACAGAAAAGCACACATGGTATGTACTCATTGAGAAGTGAATATTAGGCCAAAAGCTCAGAATATCCAAGATACAATTCAGTGACCACATGAAGCTCAAGAAGAAGGAAGACCAAAGTGTGGATGCTTCAGTCCTTCTTAAAAAAGGGAACAAAATATGGGAGGAAATATGGAAACAAAGTATGGATTAGAGACTGAAGGAAAGGTTATCCAGAGACCGCCCCACCTGGGGATCCATCCCATATGCAGACACCAAACTCAGACACTATTGCAGATGCCAAGTAGTATTTGCTAACAGGAGCCTGATACAACTGTCTCCTGAGAGGCTCTGCCAGAGCATGACAAATACAGAGGCAGTTGATCACAGCCAACCATTGAACTAAGAACAGGGTCCCCATTGGAGGAGTTAGAGAAAGGACTGAAGGAAATAAAGAGGTTTGCAACCCCATAGGAAGAAAAAAATACCAACCAACAAGACACGCCAGAGCTCCCATCAACCAAAAGTACACATGGACTTTGGTTGGGACTAAACCACCAACCAAAGAGTAAACATGGAAGAATCAATGACACCAGCTCCACATGTAGAAAAGGCTGGACTTGTGGAACATCAATGAGAGGAAAGGACTTTGGTCTTGTGAACGCTAGATTCCCCAGTGTAGGGGAATGTTGTGGTGGGGAGGCTAGGGATGTGGATGGATAGGGGAGTCCCTCATAGAAGCAGGGGGAGTTGGGATGGCATACAGAGTTTCCAGATGGGCAACCACGAAAGGGGATGACATTTGAAATGTAAATATAACCAATAAATTTATTTAACTTTTTTTAATTAAAAGAAAAAAATCCCGGGGAATATAACTTAGGAACCTCTTGGTAGCCATCTAAAGAAGGAAAATAGTAATACAAAAGAAAATGTTAAGTTATTTGAGTTAAACTGACATAGAGGTCAGCCCTAGAGCAAAGGATCAACCATATAGTAGGGAATGGAGCATAAGTGAGAGAATGCAAAAGCCAATGTAAAACACCACAGAAAGCATACTATATCTCTGACCAACATTTGAAAGGAAACGATAA
Source organism: Rattus rattus (assembly GCF_011064425.1). Taxonomy (NCBI): domain Eukaryota; kingdom Metazoa; phylum Chordata; class Mammalia; order Rodentia; family Muridae; genus Rattus; species Rattus rattus. Next base: position 161,507,553 of record NC_046156.1, read on the forward strand.
TGATAAAGGAAATAGAAAATTTATACCTTCCTAACTCTAGTAGATCCTTTCTGACTCCATGGCAGATCTGGACCAGTTGGACCAGGAAGTGAAAATTCAGGGAATGAAAAGTACATTGTTGGTGGTTGGTTTTTTGTACTGTATAGTTAGATGCTGATTTTTATTCCCAGGTATTTGGTTACAGTATGACTGATAGCCTAGGCAAATATCTCTGAGAGCAAACTATAACCATCTCTGGTTAGTTACTAAGTAACTGATTAGTCTATGACTGGGCAGGACAGGACAGTAGAGAGAAAACTTTGTATCCCAGTGAGATAGTTTCCTGATGCAGACAGAGAGAGGAAAAAGAGAAGAAAGGTAGAAAAACCATGTGGAAACACTTGGAGTATCCACCATGAGGTAATGATGAGAGAATAGCCATAAGGCATAGAACAAGCCAAGGTGAGACTAGGACAGCATTGTCAGGGTAGTAATAGCATTAGATGGTTAGAGTAGCTCAGAACCTGCCTAGAGTAATGCCAGCAGTTTCTTGATAAATATATCAGGTCTGTGTGTCTCTTCTTCAAGAGCTACACTAAGTGCATGTAGGAAATCCCTGCTGTTATTTGGGGGCAAAAGGAGACTTTAAGAAACCATAGAAAAATACTCCTATAGTAAATTATCCCATTAAAGCACAAATGATTCCTTCCATCTTCTTAAATGGTTTAAAAATAGACATACACTGAGGTGTTGTCCCTTTGATATGGATTGCCAAACCAACAGGATTAACTCTTTTTAAAACTTTTTGTAGCACCTCTAAAAATATACCTGTACTTACTCATAAATTCTTGTCTAATATAACTAAAGGAGATTAATATCAAATACTATTTCATAAAAGTGAGGTTTATAAGACATTAAGCATATAATCCATCTGTCTTGGAAGTTTTTTAATTATTCCTTTCTTCTCAGGTGATGTTTTGCCAATTTTTTCTCTAAAATCCAGGCTCAAAGTTTCTTAAAAAACATATTTTACAAAATATCTTTCTAGAGTTTCTTTACTTATCTCTTACAGAGGCTGTGGATTAGTTTATGGAGAATAGTTATGACTCCTGTAGGCTTAGATTTTCAAAGCCTACTTTATACAGGCTTTTCTTGATGCTTCAACCTTCCTTCTAGTCACCAAAAAAAGGTAGAGGAGAAAGAAGGTTAATAGCACAAGGGAGTTATAGACCTGTTGAGAAAATTTTCTTTGGGTTGATTACAATCTTTGTTATCAGGACATTAAAAGCCCAGTCCAATGGAAAAACGCCACACATGAATCAGTAATAGTGGTTCCATCCAGCAGAAACCACAAGGCTCTACCAAATTGGCATGAGTCTGCTGAAGCTGCAAGAAGCAGCCAGAATACCAAAAGAAGTTCTTTGGCCTGCTTCTCTCTTCAAAGTCACGAAAAGCGAAGATCAGGAGAGCATTGCAAGGCAGCAAAGACCAGGACATGTTGCAAGGCATAGAAATGCAAGAGCATAGTCTCACTGTCTGTGGGGTCTCTAATTATACTCTTTCCAAACATAACCTACTTTCTAAAGTGACTACTTCAGCAAAACATCCTCTCACAAGACAGCTTCCAGAAATATATCATGTGAAATATTGAGTTTTCAAAGAAACCAGAAATTTCGACTTCAGTCTATCATATAGAAGAAAACAGCTTAGTGATGCCGTCCTACATTGCAGCTGGATGCTGGATGGAGGTTTTCATGAATCATTGAACCAAACAGAAGCAGCACAAGCAGAACTGAATAGCTGCAAGTAGACAGAGGTTTGCATGGGGCGACAAACCTCTGCACATAAACTAGAGCAATATATATATATATACAGACTACTGCATGTTTAAGAAAGAAAAATTAAGAAAAATATAAATATAGTTATTACATTTTTTACATGATATAATTGTAACCAATAAATACCAAAAACATACAAAATAATGATGTTTTATGCTTAGGTAAGATGAGAAATGGGGTGTTATGAAGAAGCAAGAGTGGAAAATAAGTTATAATCTATTGGTTGAATATCTTGAGGGAATTTTGTGTGTATATTTTTAAAGTTATTGACAATATACTGTTTTCTAGGCATGGATGCTTCCTTCTTGTGACAAAATATTTAACATATTTTCAGTGGTGTGTTATTATTTGTTTCATGCCTTAAGAGCAAAAGTAAAGTGAAAGTGACTTCCATCTATCTGCACTCACTGTTCAAGTCTTTAAGAGCCACATGAATACACACACACGTGTGTGTGTGTGTGTGTATGTGTGTGTGGGGTGTGTGTGTGTGAAATATACAATAACAATAATAGTAATGTTATGGTATTGATTTATTGTCATTTTCACATTTCTGCTAATATATTCATACTTAAAAGATTATGGAATTAGAAACTGAAAATCAAAAGTTAAAAATTAGGATGATAAATTAACATGAGATTATGAAGAAGAAAGGCTAAAAATAATAATTTAAAAAATTATAAAGCAAAAATAAAATGCAAAAGAGAATGTTATGAAATTGATAGTTTTTTTTTCCTTTTTTAGATCTTTAAAAACATAATATAAGAAAAATATTCCTCACACACAAATACCGTAGGGGAAAGAACTGAAATCCCAGAAGGACAGACAATCCTGAGAGCTCACGGGAGACTACCACTTCTGCTCACATTCTTGGCCCAAGAGGAACCTGCATAGTGGCATCTGGATGCAGGAATATAGGAGCAGTCAGCAGTAGGAAGCCGCTGGTCTTTGCCTTCCCCCAGAATTGAACCGAACCGGTCTCACAACTCCCTGCACCCAAATCCCATGGGTGAAAGAGCTGGTCCCTGAGATGTGTGGACAATCTTAAGAACTCAGAGGAGACAACTACTATCTGCCCACATCCCTGACCAAGAGGAAACTGCCTAGTGCCATCTGTGCCCTATGGGCACAGGGACCTAGGAGCAATCAGGGTCAGGACCCTTCGAGTTACTACTACCTGTGCCAAAAGCTGAAAGAAAGCTCTATATCTCCTGGGCATATACCCAAAAGATGCTCCAACATACAACAAGGACACATGCTCCACTATGTTCATAGCAGCCTTATTTATAATAGGTAGAAGATGGAAAGAACACAGATGCCCTTCAACAGAGTAATGGATACAGAAAATGTGGTATATCTATAGAATGGAATACTACTCATGTATTAAAAACAACGACTTCATTAAATTCATAGGCAAATGGATTGAACTAGAAAATATCATTATGAGTGAAGTAACCCAATCACAGAAAAACACACATGGAATGCACTCACTGGTAAGTGCATATTAACCCAAAAGCTCAAATTACTGATGATACAATCCACATACCACATATAGATCAGTCACTCCTTCTTAAACGCAGGAACAAAAGTATTGATAGGATGGTATATGAAGGCAAAGTTTGGAGCAGAGACTGAAGGAACGGTCATTCAGAGCCTGCTCCACATGGATATATATATCATAGCCACCAAAACTAGATAAGATTGATTAAGCTAAGATGTGCATGCATACAGATGCAGGATTTGGCTATCTCCCGAGAGGCACAGCCAGAGGATGCCAAATACAGAGGTGAATGCTAGCAGCAAACCATTGAACTGAGAATGGGATCCCCGTCAGAGGAATTAGAGAAAGGATTGAAAGAGCTTAAAGGGTCTGCAACCCCAAAAGAACAACAATGCCAACCAATCAGAGTTCCCAGGGGCTAAACCATTACCCAAAGAATATACGGGAACTGACCCATGGCTCTCCAGCTGCATATGTAGGAGAATATGTAGGCCTTGTTGGGCACCAATGGAAAGAGAAGCCCTTGGTCCTGCCAAGGCTGGATCCCCGAGTGTAGGGAAGGCCGGGGTGGGGGTAGGAAGAGGGGGTGGTTTGGGAGGGAAACACCCTTATAGAAGAAGGGGAGGTGGGATAGGCGGTTTATGTCCCGGAAACCGGAATGGGTATAACATTTGAAATGTAAATAAAAAATATACAATAAAATTTTTTAAAAAATAAATAAATAAGGTTGCTATAAAAATTGTTGCATCTCATTGTTATGTTAGCAGAATAGTATTGCTGTAGCATATATGTTATATTCATGTCAATATGTCTCATATGCTAAAATGATATGCAAGAGATTGCCTTCTCTGCTTACCAATGAGCCAAACAGCTGTTGGCGTCCATTGGCAACGAGAGGATGTTCTGTGAGAGAGAATGTGTGTGTCTGCAGCATGTGGTCAGTAATAGTCATGGGGATTTTAATGAATAAAAAGTCATTTACTGAAGCTAAATAATAAAACATCTTTTCCTTTAAAAAATATGAAAAACATTCCCACACTGACTAAAGTCATTCTTAAGTCAATTTCTTTGTAACCACCAGCATGTGATTATGTGTGATATTCAGAATAAATTAATGTGATTATAAAAAACAAGAAAGTGTTATCTTAGAATTCTACAATAAAGTCACAGATAAAGTTAAGTCATTTATATTCAAGACTGTCAGGTCAGAATGGTTTACTGACTAAATTGTCTATTAATATATTTCCATGTTCACATGGTGTAACAACATACACAGCACTTTGTATTTCTTAATTTTTATTTGTGTATTTCCACGATGTTGGACTGGTGTGTGCCTGTGTGTGCATGTGTGTGTGTGTGTGTGTGTGTGTGTGTGTGTGTGTGTGTGTGTTTAGAACTATTCACAATGCATAAATATTATACCTACATACATATATCTATACATGCATATCTTCATGTAGTTAAAAAGACAGAAAAATATAACTGTAACAATATTTTGATTGTAGTCCATAAAATGTATTCACCAAATCAAATTAAAATGTTTCATAAAGAAACACTAACTTCTGTAAACACCAGTTCTATTCACGTCACTTGTATTAGAGTTTCTGAAACATTTCTTATGATTCTATCAGTGAAATTGAAAACCCTCACAATGCTATGAATGTGTTCAGCAAACCAATCATTGTTAGTCTATAGATTTCTTCCTTTTATAAGAACAATTGAATGCTATGTTATATAACAACATGCAAACATATTTTGATTGTGTATAAGGATTACACTACTAAATCAAACTTTAAATTTCAATGTAAAATTAAACCAGAAGTTTATATGTTTTATACAATATATGATGCTGTACATTATTACATGTTGTAGTAATACTGCAATTTGGTCAAAAATAAACAATACAACCACTTTGTATTTTCTTGGTCTTACACTGCCTCTTGTGCTTTATCTCAGGTAATGGACTTTCCTAATATGCACACTTTTATACCACATCTTACCACCCTGTGTCTGTCATAGATGTAATACTTTTCTAAATTGCATAAATGTGTTCTTAGCTAGTAGGCAGGTTGACCTTTGTATTAACTACCAAGACCCTGTTTCTCTCACAGTTTGATTATGATATGTAAGAGATTTGGAGTGAGGAACTATTCCAGTGCTTTGAAAGCTTTTCACAAAGGACAGACTCTTATGAAAATCCTGACCTTTGCTTTCACATTAAAGACAATGTTTATAATGTTGACTCTATGTTGTACGTCTGCACTACATATTAAAAACAATTCTAACTCATTTAAACATATTTTCAAATATAAATGTGACACATACCTGTATGGAGGTTTCATGAGAAAGTAAGATTGGGAGAGAGGACAGATATGGGTGAAGAGAGAGAGAGAGAGAGAGAGAGAGAGAGAGAGAGAGAGAGAGAGAGAGAGAGAATGGCATGAGAGAAGAAGTGAAAGGAGATGAAGATTGTAAAGGAGGGAGGAAAACATAAAGGAAGAAAGAGCATGATTCATTCAGAAAATCAGATTCTATTTTTTCCTAAATCTTATTTACCAAAATTGTAAGAAGTGTATTTTCTATTTATTTACCCTGACAAATATATCCATTGAATATTATGTGTACATAAAAATTTTAGCAAGTGTAGTAAATATATATAACATGCATTAAATAACCTGGCTAAACCAATAATTTAAAATGCATTTGAGTTGCTTCATGTCCAATGTAGATATGAACTAGTTAAAATACAAAATAGCCATTATCTTTGCTTGTAAGTACAATTCTTTATAGTTTCTCCTGGTTAATTGTCTCATATGTAGATGTCAAAATCAGGGCTAGGTTAATAACACCCTATTATGTGAAGAAATTATCTACATTTACAAATATAATGAGTGAAGGAATTAACATTTATTTGCAAGATACTAAGGAAGAAAAAGGTAGACTATCTTGGTTAGCTTCATTTCCTTGGCTCACCAGGGCATCTCAGCCCGGCATGCACCCACCTTCCACAACAGTTATTACATTCTTCTCTCATCTACCAAATCCATCTACACACTGCTCTGACACAGGGTCTTATACTCAGAAATGAAGTCAAATAGAGGCATTCACAGGTGGTAAGGTAGTTTTGAAATAACAATATTTTACATCAATAGCTTTAATTTTCTCTAATACTGTAACATGCTAAGGACCAGTGAAGACAACTTTGGGGGGAAATGTGACTTTATGATTGATACTTTCAAAGACTATCATAATAACAAAATGTAATTTCTGTGTTTTGTGCAAAGCAAGGGTAGATACCTGCATGCTGCAACTATTTCTGGAGGGAAATATCATAATTAGTTCATTCCTTTATGCTCTTACTGGCTTGAATTAGTTCATACAGTGATGTGTCCATACATGGAGAGTCTAACAAGTTTACATGCTGTTAATTTGAAATCAATACAAACTGTCTCCATCTTATTCATTCTAAATTCAGAAGACAAATGATGTTCTAGATTAGAGTAATATTATTTGTATGAGTTAATTCATACTCGCCTAGAACAAATACCCGACACCAACAACTTCAGAAAAGAAGGGTTTATTTTGGCTCACAATTTTCAGTATTGTTTGTCACAGCCTGGCAGGCTTGTGACAGCAGAGTCCTTTCTATACAGTGACAGCAGACAGAAGAGTGAATGCAGGAAGTCAGCTCACTCTTTCTGTTAATTGACTTCACATTTGATCCTACCCAGTGAACCTAATCTAGAGAATACCTTACAGCACACTCATCAGAAAGCGCACAGTGCCTATAAGTACAGCTGCAATGTGCTCAACACCTGCTGGTGTTTGATTCCATTAGCAGGTGAGCAGAGATACACATAAACAAGCACACACAAAAACAAAAATTAAAACAAGTGGAACAATAATACATCATTTAAAACTTCATATTTACATTTAAAATATCTAGGAGACAGGATTTTGAGTGTTTACAACATATATGATAGCTGTTTAAGATGATATACTAATTACCATGATTAGGTAATTGCATAGTTTGTTTCCACATTAAAATATTACTTTGGCTAATTACACATCTTGTTCTTATATGAAAACATCATTCTGCCCCACAAACATGTGCAATTATTACTTTTCATTTTTAATTATGCTACAAATTTATATTTTTAGAAGATTCATTATTTAAGTCATTTTACAGTTTGTTTTCTTATAATGCATCTATTCACTATAATGAGGTTTTAAAATAATTTCTTTATTCATGGAAATGAAATACCACTAGACATTAGTGCCACTAATACTTATGATTCTTCATTGTTACTATGATTTTTGTTGTTCTGAGTATAAACCACTTATGGTTAAATTTCTCATGAGGTACATATTTACCAAAGTTGAGGAGCATATAGGCTATTCCTTAAAGACAACGATTAACACTAATATAGTGGAAACATTTCACTGTGGTAGCGTGTTTTGTGGGGGGAAATAATGTTAATGAAACTGAACACAGTTGCTATGTGAATTCGAAGCATTCAGGAATTGCTCTGAATAAGAAACTACCTGTTCTCTAAGATGCTTCTGTACTACTCACACCTTTGCAATTGTCTGTCTCCTATGATCTGCTTCCTTTTTTCCATCAAACTGTTCACAGGTTGTACACTCTCAGCCAGTCTATATATTTTGTTTGCCATTTATCATAAGGACTTAAAAAAACTAAGGAGGGACTATGGTCCCTTTATCAGTTATTCCGAAAATGAAGTACTTTCTTTTCTTTTCTTTTCTTTTTAATTTTAAATTTATTGAATGTATGAGTGCTCTGCTTCATATACATCCACAGGCCAGAAGAGGACATCACATCCCCTTATAGATGGTTATGAATCACAGTGTGGTTGCTGAACTCAGGACCTCTGGAAGAACAACCACTGCTCTTAAATGCTGACCCATCTCACCAGCCCCAAGTAATTTCTTGCTTATCAGTTATCCTGCTAACTGGCTGGTTAGAGCAAAGTGCATTCCCTTGCACACTCTATTTTATTTCTTTTACTTGTACAACTCCCCGTCATATTTCAGATTTCTGGTAATCTTTATTATACTTGATAACTACACAAAAGCTCTTAAGATATCAAATAGATTTTAAGATACTTGTGCATTTTAGATGTTAGAATGTCTTTAATAATCCTATAGTTTTACTCTCAATAAAGGACTTCTTTCTCTGGAGCAAATTTATGGTTTTTTTTTCCTATGCTGTACTAGGGGCTCAAGTTAAGATTCAAAGAAAATGGTGAACTAGACCACTGAGGTTTATTTTGTGAAGATATTCAAGCTAATTCCCAATGCTACACCTGTGCAGCAGACAAAAAATCAGGACAATGGTAATCAATTGGGGCCCTTGTCTTGAGTTATCAAGAATAGAAAAACCTATGTCACAGAAAAAAATTAATAAACAAATCTTACTCAAAACTCTGCTATTCTTCTAATGTGGTCTTTTGTACAATTCGGTAGAAACATAAAGACCAATTATATTATGTGTAAAGCATCATCCTAGGACCTATCTGGGATGACGTTAGCTGAAAATCCCTACAAAGGGGAGAGAGAGGCCATATCCAGTGGTTAAGCACGGTCCCCAGTTGAGGGATGAGGACACTCACCCATCTCAAAAATATTAAGCCAGAATTGCTCCCGTCTAAAGGAAATGCAGAGACAAAGAGTGGAGCAGAGATTTAAGGAAATGACATCCAGAGACTGCTCCACCTAGCTGTCCATGCCTTCTGCCGAAACAAATCCAGATACTGTTGCTGATGCCCAGAAGTGTTTGCTGGTAGGAGCCTGGTAGAGCTGTCCCCTGAGAGGCTCTGCAAGAGACTGAACAATACAGATGCTTTCAGCCATCAGATTGAGCACAGTGACCGCAATGGGGGAATTAGGGGAAGAACTAAAGGAGCAGATGGGGTTTGCAACCCCATAGAAAGAAAAATATCAACCAACCAATCCCCAGCCCAGAGTTTCCAGGGACTAAAGCACCATCAAAAAGTACCTATGGAGGAACCCACAGTAACTCTAGCTTCATATGTAGAAGAGTATTGCCTTATTTGGCATCAATGGGAGAGGGGGGTCCTTGGTCCTGTGGATGGTTGAAGTCCAGTGTAGGGGAATGCTGGGGTGGTGAGGGAGGAGTGGGTGAGTGGGTGGGGGGACAATCTCGAAGAAGCAGTGGTGAAAGAGATGAGATAGGAGGTTTGCAGGGGAGAAACTGGGAAGGGGAACAACATTTTAAATGTAAGTAAATAAAATAATCAATAAAAATAAATAAAATCAATGTGAAAATGAAGAAAAGGAAGGGTTGATTTCTAACAAAACAAATACCATATGAAGGTGAAATTTCTTCATGCAATAGATAAAAGAGATTCACATCACAGTGTATACTTCAGTGAGCCACTGACTCTATTGTGTAGGCTTACATTAAAAGTGAAAACAATCACAATTTATTGAATATCCTATAGGCTTCTAAAGACATTCAAATTGATTCATGAGAGAAATTCTAAAATATCACTTTTTATTAATTTAAGATATAATTGCAAGTTAGGTTCACATATTTTAGAATGGATAAAGATTTAAGGAAACCTGTAAACATCAGTCAATGGTGTTTCTTGGATCTTAATGAACACATAGAATACAATTCTGAAAAATTTTTGTTGAATATAAGTAATGCATACTATAAAACTATTGTGTTCCTGAGCCTCCAGAATATCATAATTATTATATTAATAATTTTAACTCCTGCCTTGAAATACAAAGAATGGAAAATAGGCCTAAACAAAGTCTAAAAAAATGGGATCGTTTTAATGTTTTTCTTAATTCTCTTCAGAACAATTTATCATCTTATCATATACAACCATTTATCAAGATTCTATAATGAAGTATTGTGTAATTGGTAACTTAAAATTTTAAAAAATGCACTGTTTAAATCTTCTGCAGGCTCAAAATCAAAATGTCAGGTTTATTATCACAGATGTAAGTATTCCAAAATCAAATAACTGTTCTCCAAAATAGCACACAAGAGAAGTGGTCTTTGAATGAACCTTAAACTAGGATATATCGTAAACACTCTTGGAAAAACTCTGGTGAGAGAAAAAAGCAAGGAAGAAACCTTTCTCTTTTATCTAGACCAACAGATACAACAAATTACAGATAAGCTGTCAATATACGTCTTAAGTACTCCTTAGGTAAATGCATGGAAAACCGCAGTTTTCCCTTACATATCTGCCCCCTCATGCTTCAGTTAGCTAATTGGTTCTATCTCAAAATAAAACAAATTTATCATATCCTGTACCTATTAGACAAATACATTTAAACTTAAACAAATACATTTCACCAATCAAATTACATTACATCTTTGGTGTTCTACAAACTAGTCTCGAAAAAGAAAACGGTGTGGAGAAAAGAATCAAATCATATTTTTAAGCAAGAAGGAACTTTATTTCAAACATATGCTTTCTTTTTGGAAGAAGGATCTGTTCCAGGACCCTTTTACAGTATGGAGAGGATTATCTCTTCTCTGTTTTGTCAAATATCTGGCTATATCTAATTTCTGGATATGCTTTTCTGTGTGCCCTTATTGAAATCTTAACCTTAGCCATGATTTAAACAAGTATATTACAGTTTTCACACTTAACAACTCAAAAGCACACACATCAAATCTTACCAGCTTCCAATAGAATGTTGGCTTGAGAAAGCTCAGGAGTGTAATGATATTCTTCATAGTTTCAGGACACATTTTCCAGTGTCCAAGGGAAGATGAAACTAGAATTTTAAATAATAACAGGAAGCCAGCCAACAAGGCTGCACTGAGTATATTTATGGTCACCATCTCATTTTACTAAATTCGCTGATCTCTTTTCCCTCTCTTCCATATTCCCTAATTTCCTCTAATTTACCTGATCATGTTGAATTCTGCCATATTGACATAAAGGTTACAAGCAAGCTAGAAATGCCTATCACCTTCTTTTACAATAGGAAGTAGAGGAAGGAGGCTGTAAAATGTTGGAGGAACAAAACTGTCTCTGCAAGAAATGAATGTTCAGACTGGTGTTATGGAAAAAGAACACAGGAAGGGAAGCTCTTCCATTTGTAATCCAATGTATGTTCATCTATTCATTTTGCAAAAGAGTTTGGCAACTCATTATTAATTGGCATGGCGGGTACTATGTAACCCAGACTACTCCACAATTCACAGTTAGCTTATTACCTCAGCTTCATGCATCTGGCCTTATGATTTTTCAAGTACTAAGAACAACTGGATTGCAAACCACGATCGAGGTCAGGAAGCATTGCAGGTCCCTCTGTGGCTGACTAAACGATGTCAGGTATAATCTTCAATCTTGAAATGTATATTAAACTGTAAAGCAATCCTGTATTCTCGGGACATATGGAAGGTAGTCTCCGCCAAAGCTAGTAAGCAGTGGTTTGGTTCTGGCAGGCTCATAAAGCAGCGAGAAAATACATTTTACTCATTATTGGAATAGAAATTTCCTCACAGTTTCACAAAACAGATCAAAGAAAATCCATTTACTCTATTGAACACAAACCAAGAGTCATGGATATTTTTAAAGCCTATGGCTATTTTGTACTGAACCTTTATTGAAATTTCCTGCTCTATCCCGTTCTCTGGAGACGGAAAGAGTACCAGAGAGAAATATTCTAAGACCTGATGAGTATAATTTTTAAAGGAAATTCTGTGACAAACCCTCCTTAGAGAAGCATTTGGATACAGTATTTATTACCAAGTGCAAGGGGATGACAATGAGGATCCAAGTTCTTTCCTGCAGCCAAGTAGGTGATTACATCTGCAGGAAACATTTGCTGGATGCAAATTTTCCCATTGCTTCCCCTTCTGAGATCTGGAGTTTTGTCTTGCCAACGCTTTTAGAGATTCCCAACTCTTTAAGCATAGATATTCACTTCCAAAACCCAGGGTTATGCAAAAATCAGAGTTCAAATTAAATTATGAAGATGTCACAAGCCAAAGCTTGTGTTTTAGAACAACCTAGGTAAATAATACTTTGTAATAGGAATGGTAGATGAAATGGGCAGAAATACACAAGAAACAAGAGGGGGGAAGAGGCGGATAGATTAAAATGCAAGGCAAACACACAAGCAAGACTGGGAATGAGGCTCAGTGTCCAAACAAATGAAATAAAAACTAAGTCAATATGTTTCCCATGGTGATTTATTAAATTTAAGGAAGTATAAAAATAAAATAAAATAAAATACCTTCATCTAATTAATGTTGAATGCTTTAAAATTACACACTAATCTCCCTCATAGGCACATTGCTTCCCAGTATATAAGAGGCCTGGAGTTCATTCTGCATCATCACACAAAGAAAATCAATGGAGGAAAGAAATTCAAGTCCAATCTCACAAGGTAACTCTAAAGTCTCAGTTTTCAAAATATAATTTAAAATATTAATATTGTATAAAATAAAATTTTACAAGATTTAATTGTTGAATACTATATAAATACAAATTTCTCTCTTAACACCAAATTCTATTTACTGTGATGTACCAAAGGTAAAATGTAGTTCAATATTTGTGAAAAGCATAAATCCAGATAAAATAAAGTTAGGAGTCAAGGATGACAACATTCACTGATTTTTTTCTAATTACATTATAAGAACAGATGAGAAAAAGTCTACTGTGCTGTTCTTTTATTTTACTTCATGTGCATGTGTGTTTTGTTTATATACTATAACATACTGGCTGCCCATGGAATCGAAAAGAAGGCTTCCAATCCTTTGGATTACAGATGGTAGTGAAATATCTTAAATTGCTGAAATAAAATCCAAATTGTAGGCAAGATCATCAAGTATTTCTAATGGAAAGCTTTTTCTTTCTGGCCTCCTGTTGTTCATTGGAAGGAGGTACAAATAACTCTATTGGGTATTATGAGACCTAAATAAGTTTCAGGTACATAATTGAGAAACAATCAAAAGCAATCTATTTCTTTAAGGATTATTATCTGTTTAAGAACTAAAAATTAAACTAGTTGAATAGAATACATATCTACATTTTACATCACAAACTACCAGCATGTCAGTAAAGAATTTAGTCAGTTGATAGTTTAACTACTGAATAGAGATATTTATTGTAATGTAATTTATATGATTGATCTGTATGACTCGTGAAATGGATGCTGCTTTTTAAACGTGGTATGATGGAAAGATAAAATATAGCTTTTTTTTAAATAGACAAGGTGTTGATTTTTGTTAGCTCTTGCTAACCTGCAAAGAATATTTTTAATGGTCTCTAGGGAAAAATACTGGTGCTGTATCACTGAGTGATTGTTGCATCTTAAGAAAGCACACATTATTCTTTTTAAGTGATAATAAGTAAGAATTCGATGCAGACACACTAATGAGTTTACTTTAGTTCAAGCTTAGTCCTTGTTTCAATCTTTATTTTGAAAAGAAACACAAAACTGTTAATAGCCGACACCCTCAGAGCCAATAAAGGTAGCTTAGACATCATGTTTCTGAGACTTTGGCAGAATAGGCACCATGGAAACAATCTCTCAGCAACAAAATTGTGCAAATTGGAACATAAACTTCATGTATACTTATCCTTTTGAGTTAGACATTTGTGTTTTAAGATGTTTAATTTCTCCCTTGACAACACTCCAGGATTAAAAATAAAAAGTACTCTACTTCATTATTATTAGAAATCAAGACTAGAGAGTCCTGGCTTTTCGGTTGTCTAAGTAATCAGTTATAACACATATATTTTATATAGGAGGAAAATAAACTCTGATGTGTAATGGCCATAGCGGAGTGTCAGTTATTTGTAAATACTTCAAGGGTACAAAATAGCAGTATTCTTTGTCAGAGGCTTATTACTTTACTATAATAAGCAACATCAATAAATCAAAGGAATTGTGCACAGAATAAAGTGCAGTTATTTACCTACGATTTTGAGAATTTATTTCTTAAAAGTCTTACCTTTCATCAATCTGTCCCCCTAACATAAACTTTATAATTAATGCCCTTTAGAAGTAATCATAGTATAAAAAAACTAATGTATATTTGATATCTACAAAATGGGTATCAGTAATTATAATATTGGACAAACTTTTAATAAAGAAAGATAAATAATTCTAACCAAACATAAAGTGTATTACTGAATATTATATCACAAAACAGGACTCTAAAATTGCAATTACACGAATAATGTTGCCTCCAAGTTTATATCATCCAAGTATATTTTATTGGATTTAATTGATTTTTTTACATAACATGTATTTTTCATGTGAGCAACTGCCATCTGTTCCAAGACAAAAATCTGGAATGCTCTTTTAGCTTGCGTGATTCTGAACAAGTGGTTCCAGAATTGCCTCTGGCACATTAACACCGAAGAAAAACAGAAAAATAATGAAAAAGGCATTGTAGAAAGTTAAAAAAAATATTTTACAACTTAAATTACTTCATCTTTGTGAAATTATAATGTAGGCAGAACAGTAGGTCACAGTATATTCACTTAGAAATAATTCTATATTACGTACTTAAAGAAAAAATAAGAAGTCCTAATGCTTTCTAGGACAATGTAAGATTATCTGTGACAAAATCATCACAGGTTCTTAACCCAGCTACTTAATGATTCAATGAAAGACAACTTTTGAGGTTGATCAGGGGAATAAGATTTTAAAGAATGTGAAAGTAACAAAATGAAGGCTTTGAAGAAGCAAAGCAGACCATGTTGTGCCCATTGAAGAAAATACTTGAAAGAGTTTGGGGCCAATAGTACATCACATTTACAGAAAACATAAACAAAAACAAAACAAGCAAACAAACAAACAAACAAAAATGATATTAAGACAAAACCAGTAATCCATGAAGGCATTCCTGCTATGATCTAGTAATTAAGTCTTAGAGAAATAAGAATCCTAAATTTTATTTGTCTAATATGTTTAAGTATGTGGACCAACATGAGATAAGATCTAGTTTTTGAAAATTTTTGACCAGGGTATAAATAAAAGGTTTCAAAGAAAATCAAATCTTTGTGAAGCTAATCAATAGGATCTGGGGCATGAGCCCTTTGTTCATAGAGAGTTATAGATCAAATCATTTAGAAGAGAATCATCAAAACATTGTATCAGTGAACTGGACACTCAAGACTCCAGAAAGTAGTAGAAATGGTGTTTCTGGCTTTTTCTTCCTGAATAGATGTGACATTCCTTAACAAGTTAAGAGTTAATCTGCACAAAGATGACCAATGCTCATAACTGAAAGAACATGACTTCATTTTGGATCTCTTGTATTCAACCTTCCCTTGTCTCAGCCTGCAATTTAAAAAGACTGATTGCCTGTAAATCCACAGATTTATTAAAAGAAGATTATATAGAAATGCCCATGAATATTTACTAACCAAAAGAATGGAAAAGGAGTGGTACTTTCAGCAGATGATGTAGAAATGCTATTAATAACATATTCATTGTGAGATCATTTAATAAACTTCACCTTAAAATACAACCACAGACATGTATTTAATGAAAATGACTAAAATCTGTATCTCAGTAAAGACTAAATTTAACTGATTTGGTATATTCTGAAAACTCAGTTTGCAGAAGGATTATAAGAAATTTAAATTGCTAGACTTTAGCAGTAAGGAAACTTAATGTTTATGGGCAATCTATAGCAACAAATATATGAGAAGGTAATATGGATGAGGATTGGAAAACAGGGTAAAATATATTCAATTGTTGGTGGGAATACAAGTTGTTATTGAAATTGTTGCAATGGTTCTCAAAGAGCTAAATTTTATCTAACACAAAATAGAGCTATACCACTCTTGGGCGTATACCCAAAGTTTTCTACATCTACAGAAATATTTTCTCACCCATGCTCATTGCTATTCAATTCATAATAGCAAGAATTTGGAAACAAGCCTATGACTTGAAGAATCAATAATGGAAGTGTGGAACATTAACACAATGAATTGCCATTCAGTTGTTAAGAACTAAATGGGCCAAACGATGATGTTCATTATCATTCAGAAGTTTTTTCTGTTTCATGAGCTTTTATTGTTCGTAGTTCCAATGTTACTGTAATGTATTCTGTTAAGAACATCTTTTCCCTATGTTAAGGAGGGAAAGACTACTCCTCGCTTTATGTTCTATGTGATTCAGTGTGTCTGACCATATATTGAGGTCTTTGATCAATGTGGAGTAGTGTCGTCTTCAAGGTATCTGTACAGATCTATATTCTTCCACATGCCATCATCTAGGTTTACCAGCACTTGTATGTAGGCAAGACTGAGGTGACTTTACCTTTATTCCAAGTGTATCTCAGTGTTGTTGTTTCATCAAATAATAGGTATCCATATGCATGGACATAAATCTGGGTCTTTATCATTCAAACTGGTTTCTTTGTGTGTGTGTGTGTGTGTGTGTGTGTGTGTGTGTGTGTGTGTACCCATGTACATGTGTGCATGCAAGCACAAGTACCAGGCTGCTTATCCTGTTACAGTTGTTTAGCACAATTTGAGATAGGAAATATTGATATATCTGGAATATTTTATTATTCAGGTTTATTTTTGCTGACACTGTTGTTTGGACAAAGTTTCAGACTACACATTAGTAAGAGGTTTAGTAAATTTGATACACATATAATAGAAGGATAATCTCTGAAATATATAAAGAACAAGTACAAAAAATACTCAGATATCAAGAACACAAATAACCTGATTTAGAAAAGGCAAATACTGATAGGAATTGCATTGAATCTGTTGATTGCTTTTGGCAAAATGGCCATAATTACTATGTTAAGTCTACCAATCCATGATCATGAGAGATCTATCCATCTTCTGATATATTCCCCATTTCTTTTTTCTGAGGTGTCCTGCTCTTGTCTAACAGGTCCTTCACTTACTGGGTTTGTTAAAACAAGCTATTTTATATTAATTGTGACTATTGTGAATAGTGTTGATTTCATAAATTATTTCTCAGCCCATTTATCATTTGTATGTTAAATTTTCTTTCTGTGATAATTGGTTAATCTAACCATTTTTCTGAAGGTGTTTTTCAGATGTAGCAGTTTATGGTAGAATTTTGGAAGTCACTTATTTATAAATCAAATCATCTTTGAATACCGATGCTTTGACTTATACCTTTCTAACTAGTATCCACTGGATCTCCTTTAGTTGTCTGATTGTACTAGTTAGAACTTCAAGCATTGGACTGAGTAGTTAAGGAGAGAGTGGGCAACATTTTTTGTCCCTAATGTTAATGGAATTGTTTTAAGTTTCTCTCCATCATGGGGTATAATGTTTTTAATTTGTTCTTAGATTCATTTCTCATGTATATTATTGAGTTTGCATCGAGGTTTATAGTGAACATTCATCTGAAAGACTCTTTTTTTGTTGAATCTTTGAGTGGTATCAGGGTAACTGTGGTCTCACAAAATGTTTGTGAGTTTGGAAATGTTCCTTCTCTTTCTATTTTGTGGAATAGTTTAAGAAGTATTGGCATTAGCTCTTCTTTGAAAGTCTGGTAATATTTTGCACTAATACCTTCTGATCCTGGAATATTTATTTGGTGGTGGTGGTGGTGATGGGTGACTTTTAATGGCTGCTCTATATCATTGCAGATTATTGGACTATTTAAATTATTTACCTGATCTTGATTTAAAAATGGTAAGTGGTGAATGCCCACATATACATGGAAGTTGAACAATGCTCTAAACAATGATAATCTGGTCAAGGAAGAAATAAAGAAAGAAATTAAAGACTTCTTAGAATTTAATGAAAATGAAGGTACAACATTCCCAAACTTATGGGACACAATGAAAGCCATGCTAAGAGGAAAACTCATAGCTCTGAGTGCCTGCAGAAAGAAACAGGAGAGAGCATATATCAGCAGCTTGATAGCACACCTAAAAGCTCTAGAACAAAATGAAGCAAATACACCAAGGAGGCGTAGAAGGCAGGAAATAATCAAACTCAGAGCTGAAATCAGCCAAGTAGAAACAAAAAGGACCATAGAAAGAATCAAGAGAACCAAAAGTTGGTTCTTTGAGAAAATCAACAAGATAGATAAACCCTTAGCCAGACTAAACAGAGGACATAGAGTGTGTGTCCAAATTAACAAAATCAGAAATGAAAAGGGAGACATAACTACAGAATCAGAGGAAATTCAAAAAATCATCAGATCCTACTACAAAAGCCTATTCAACAAAACTTGAAAATCTGCAGGAAATGGACAATTTCCTAGACAGATACCACGTACTGAAGTTAAATCACGAACAGATAAATGATTTAAACAACCCCATAACTCCTAAAGAAATAGAAGCAGTCATTAAAGGTCTCCCAACCAAAGAGAGACCAGGTCCAGATGAGTTCAGTGCAGAATTCTATCAGACCTGCATAGAAAAACTCATACCAATACTATCCAAACTATTCCACAAAATTGAAACAGATGGAGCACTACCAAATTCCATCTATGAAGCCACAATTACTCTTATACCTGATTCACACAAAGACCCAACAAAGAAAGAGAATTTCAGACCAATTTCCCTTATGCATATCGACACAAAAAACTCTATAAAATTCTGGTAAACTGAATCCAAAGAGCATATCAAAACAATCATCCACCATGATCAAGTAGGCTTCATCCCAGGCATGCAGGGATGGATTAATATACGGAAAACCATCAACGTGATCCATTATATAAACAAACTGAAAGAACAAAACCACATGATCATTTCATTATATGCTGAGAAAGCATGTGACAAAATTCAACACATCTTCATGATAAAAGTCCTGGAAAAAATTGGAATTCAAGCCCCATACCTAAACAGAGTGAAAGCCATATACAGCAAACCAGTAGATAACATTAAACTAAATGGAGAGAAATTTGAAGCAACCCCACTAAAATCTGGGACTAGACAAGGCTGCCCACTCTCTCCCTACTTATTCAATATAGTTCTTGAAGTTCTAGCCAAAGCGATAAAACAACAAAAGAAGATCAAAGGGATACAGATTGGAAAAGAAGAAGTCAAAATGTTACTATTTGCAGATGATATGATAGTATATCATAAACTACTAAACCTGATAAATACCTTCTGCAAAGTAGCTGGGTATAAAATTAACTCAAATAAATCAGTAACCTTCCTCTACACAAAAGAGAAACAAGCCTAGAAACAAATTAGGGAAATGACACCCTTCATAATAGTCCCAAATAACTCAGTGTGACTTTAACCAAGCAAGTAAAAGATCTGTACGATAAGAACTTCAAGCCAATGAAGAAAGAAATTGAAGAAGACCTCAGAAGATGGAAAGATCTCCCATGCTCATGGATTGGCAGGACTAATATAGTAAAAATGGTCATTTTACCAAAAGCGATCTACAGATTCAATGCAATAACCATCAAAATACAAATCCAATTTCTTCAGATACTTAGACAGAAAAATTTGCAAATTCATCCTGAATAACATAAAGCCCAGGATAGCTAAAACTATCTTTAACAATGAAAGGACTTCTGGGGGACTCACTATCCCTGAACTCAAGCAGTATTACAGAGCAATAGTGATAAAAACTGCATGGTATTGGTACAGAGACAGACAGATAGACCAGTGGAATAGAAGACCCAGAAATGAACCCACACACCTATGGTCACTTGATTTGTGACAAAGGAGCCAAAACCATCCAATGGAAAAAAAGATAGCATTTTCAGCAAATGGTGCTGTTTCTACTAGGGGTCAGCATGTAGAAGAATGCAGATCAATCCATGCTTATCACCCTGTACGAAGCTTAAGTCCAAGTGGATAAAGGATGTCCACATCAAAGCAGATACACTCAATCTAATAGAAGACAAAGTGGCAAAGAATCTTGAAAACATGGGCACTAGAGAAAATTTCCTGAACTAAACACCAATGGCTTATGCTCTAAGACCAAAAATCGACAAATGGGATCTCATAAAACTGCAAAGCTTCTGTAAGGAAAAGGACACTGTTATTAGGACAAAATGGCAGCCAACAGATTGGGAAAAGAACATTACCAATCCTACAACTGATAGAGGGTTTATATCCAAATTATACAAAGAACTCAAGAAGTTAGACCGCAGGGAGACAAATACCCCTATTAAAAATTGGGGTTGAGAGCTAAACAAAGAATTCACAGCTGAGGAATGCCGAATGGCTGAGAAACACCTAAAATAATGTTCAACATCTTTAGTCATAAGTGAAGTGCAAATCAAAACGATCCTGAGATTTCACCTCACACCAGTGAGAATGGCTAAGATCAAAACTCAGGTGACAGCAAATGCTGGCAAAGATGTGGAGAAAGAGGAACACTCCTCCATTGTTGATAGGATTACACACTGGTAAAAACCATTCTGGAAATCAGTCTGGAGGTTCTTCAGAAAATTGGACATTGAACTGCCTGAGGATCCAGCTATACCTCTCTTGGGCATATACCCAAAAGATGCCCCAACATATAACAAAGACACGTGCTCCATTATGTTCATAGCAGCCTTATTTATAATAGCCAGAAGCTGGAAAGAACCCAGATGCCCTTCAGCACAGGAATGGATACAGAAAACGTGGTACATCTACACAATGGAATATTGCTCAGCTATCAAAAACAATGACTTTATAAAATTCACAAGCAAACGGATGGAACTGGAAAATATCATCCTGTCTGAGGTAACCCAATCACAGAAAAACACACATGATATGCACTCATTGATAAGTGGCTATTAGCCCAAATGCTTGAATTACCCTAGATGCACAGAACGCATGAACCTCAAGAAGGACAACCAAAATGCGAATGCTTCACTCCTTCTTTAAAAGGGGAACAAGAATACCCTTGGGAGAAAATAGGGAGATAAAGTTTAGAACAGAGGCAGAAGGAACACCCATTCAGAGTCTACCCTACATGTGGCCCATACATATACAGCCACCCAATTAGATAAGATTTATGAAGCAAAGAATTGCAGGCCAACAGGAGCCGGATATAGATCTCTTCTGAGAGACACAGCCAGAATACAGCAAATACAGAGGCGAATGCCAGCAGCAAACCACTGAACTGAGAACAGTACCCCTGTTGAAGGAATCAGATAAAGGACTGGAAGAGCTGAAGGGGCTCAAGACCCCATATGAACAACAATGCCAACCAACCAGAGCTTCCAGGGACTAAGCCACTACCCAAAGACTGTACATGGACTGACCCTGGGCTCCAAACTCATAGGTAGCAATGAATAACCTAGTAAGAGCACCAGTGGAAGGGGAAGCTCTTGGTCCTGCCAAGACTGAACCCCCAGTGAACATGATTGTTGGGGGGAGAGCGGTAATGTGTGGAGGATGGGAACACCCATAGAGATGGGGATGTTGGCCTGAAAACTGTGAAGGGGAATGACAATCGAAATGTAAATAAGAAATACTCAAGTTAATAAAGATTGGGAAAATTTATCTTACTATAATTATTAATTCAATTTCAAGATATAAAAAGGAAGTTAGTATTAACACATGTAGCCCTTAATATATAAGCAAGTTAATTTGCTAAACTAGGTACATATATTGACTACTTTTAATGTTTTACATAGTTATTATGATGTAAATATAGTTTCAATTATCCTAAAGAAGCCACTGAGACTACACATAAATGAATTTACATTAGTATTTCACAAAGGAAAAAAAAATGGTATGTGGTATCTATGATAACACTGCCCTAAGAACTTCAAGTCTCTGAAGAAAAAAATTGAAGAACATCTCAGAAGATGGGAAGACCTCCCATGCTCATGGATTGGCAGGATTAATATAGTAAAAGCAGACATTTTGCCAAAAGCAATATACAGATTCAATGCAATCCTCATCAAAATTCCAATTCAGTTCTTCATAGATTTAGAAAGAGCAATTTTCAAATTCATTTGGAAGAACCAAAAACCCAACAGAGTGAAAACTATACTCAACAATAAAAGAACTTCTGGGGAATCACCATCCCTGAACTCAAGGTGTATTACAGAGCAATAGCAATAAAAAAAAATGTATGGTGCTGGTACACAGATAGGAAGGTAGATCAAATGAATAGAACTTAAAATGCAGAAATGATCTTTGGCAAAGGAGCTAAAACATTCCAGTGGAAAATGATAGTATTTTCTTTCAACAGATAGTGTTGGTTCAACTGAAGGTCAGCATGTAGCATCGTCTTATACAAAGCTTAAGTCTAAGTAGATCAAGAACCGCCACATAAAACCAGACACACTCAAACTAATAGTAGAAAAAGTGGGGAAAAGACTTGAACATATGGGCACTGGGGAAAATTTCCTGAACAAAACATCACTGCCTTTTGCTCTAAGATCAAGAATTGACAAATGAGACCTTATAAAACAGCAAAGCTTCTGTAAGGCAAAGGATACTGTCAGGAGGAGAAAACATCAACCAACAGATTGGCAAAATATCTTTACTAATCATACATTTGGAAATGAGCTAATATCCAAAACATACAATGAACTCAAAAAGTTAAACTCCAGAGAGCCAAATAACCCTTCATTGTAAATTAGTAAAATATATGCACAGATCTCCTAAGAAGCAAATGTAGAATAAAAGAACATAGTTATGAATTAACCAATGCTGGGCTCCAATAAAAGAATCAAATATGGAGACCAAGAAACAGAAAATGTACAGATATTGAGAGATTGGAAATATTGAGTCCTAAATGGGATGTTTCTATCAAATATCTCTTCCCAGGGTTCAGAGAACTTTTTACAAGAGAAGGTAGATAAAGAGTAACAGCCGGAGGGAATGGAGGATACCAAGGAATCTATATCTGCTAGAAACAGCTTGAAATATACACAAAGAAACGCAAAGAGACTGTTACAGCAGACTCATGAGAGAATTAAACACACATCTTCATCTCTAATCCTCAGAAGCTATCTCCATTGAAAACCACTTACACATAAAAATATTAGCATTCTCCAAGAACATCTCACTGTGGAAACAAACCACTCATAAGGGTGAGTTCCATGCCCAGCAATAGATGGTCGCCACAATAAAAATTATATGGTTTATTTGGAGATTAATTGTCTCATAATTTTGTGTCACAGCATATTTTATTTGCCTTTATTTATTATGGCTTAATTCATTATGGCTTCCTGTTTCCTGTTTTAATTGGAGTAGAATATACATTAACATGTGTGCCTCTATATAAATGTGTGTTTCTTGTCCTTCTTTGGATCTTTTTCTTTTGTTTGTTTAGCTCTATTCCAATTTGTCTCTTATTGTTTTATCCTATTTTACTTTATTTTATTCTGTTTGTTTTCTAAGGGGACAGGGAAAGGATGTGAATTTGGGGATCAAGCGAGGTGGGGGAAACTAGGAGGAGTTGTTCATGGGAAACAATATTCAGAAATATTGTATAAAAATCTATTATAGATAAATGGAACAAAAGAATACTTTAAGGTCCCAGAGGAATGGAGGCCACCAAGAAATCAAGACCATCTAGACACAACAAGGCTGGCACATGTATGAATTCAATGAGATTGTATAAAAACTTCATTTGAACCACATTTTCTATGGTTCAAATCACATTGTGATTTGGAAGGAAGACAGAAATATACTTCAGCCATAAAGTAGGGTTAATGGCTGGAAAAGTTGATAAATTATTTTAGTCATTACCCCACTTCAACATAGTTTCCTATATAGTGTTGACACATAAGATTAGCATTATCTTAGAGGAAGACAGTCTCACAGGGTCCTATGATTCATTTCTGAAATATTGAGGTTGGAAAGATTCTATGAAAATGGGCATCACTGCCTTTATTCACCTATCATCAATTGAATCAGCCAGTCAGTAGAAAGGATTAACTTTATATTCAGTGTGAGAGCCTGTCTCAAAAGTTAATGTGGAGAATGATAAAGAAACACACCTAACATCAAATCTGCACCCTATACACATGTGTTTTGCCTCCTGTAAACACACACACAGATGTGTGTGTTTGTGTGTGTGTTTGTGTGTGTGTGTGTGTGTGTGTGTAAGGGAGACAGAAAGTCAGAGAAAAAGAAATTATGTAAATGTGTATATATGATTAAATATATAGTATATAATATATTATAAATATGTATAATATCTTTTAAATATTTGAGATATTATATTTTGAGAGCTCAGCCTTTATATACTAATTACACATCAAATATCCATCCTCTAAATTACATCTTAATAGGTTTTAAGATATGAATTCAAGAAAGACATAAATATCAATTTGTATAAAGAAAAGTAAATATTGCTAACATTTTTATTCCTATAGGCTAACAATTATTAATATTTCTGAACAAATATTTTCATAACAATCTGAAAATTAATTCTACAGAGGTAATTATGGTCAATTTTAATGCATATCATATACTTCGATTAGGAAAATTGCTATACAAAATAACACAAAAAGACAAATTAATACTGACCAAGTAGAGAGACAATTATGCAATTACTAATTACAAAAATAATCCAGCAAACTGGAGATCCTATACAAATGGTATTTCACAGGACTTTTATTCTAGATTTTCAAATTTAATCAATATATAAACACTTGAAATCCCATCACAATGGCCACCAGTTAAATCCGATTTCCTGAATTATTCTTCAAATTTCCTAACTTATTTTTTTCATAAAAAAACCTCAAGGAGATAATCAAAGGGCCTCTATTGTCTTGCTTTCCCTCATGGCACTGCCTTCATCTCAATGTACATCTTGCATTTTGTTACAATACCGGCAGGACTGGACCTTTTCATATGATGCTTGTGATGGCATTTGGCTGAATAATTAAGACCTATTTACTACTGAAGGTTAGAGCTTCCCATAAATGCATCTAAGATTGTTTTTCCTCTTACATCTATACAGCATGAGCAATAATGATGTAAAGATGAACTCCGTCAGTCCTAACTCATAGCTCTTCTACTCCAAAGATGATTTCATTTCTCACCACTAACTCTCCTTGAGGGTTTGCAGTTAGATAAGCAGTGATTTCATCAATAACAGATAGTTCTATATCAAATGTGCAGTTATTCTTAATTTTTTAAAATATCATCTTGAGATTGTGCATATTGTTTTCTAGAAAATACCTCATATACATATTGGGCAAAAAGGAGTAAAATAACCATGATGGACTCTATCTCTCTCTCTGTCTCTCTCTGTCTCTGTCTCTGTCTCTGTCTCTCTCTCTCTCTCTGTCTGTCTCTCTGTCTCTGTCTCTATCTGTCTCTCTGTCTCTCTCTCTTTGCATTGATGTTAGTGTTACTAAACCTGAGGTAGAAGCAAAATCCAAGAGACACATGTACCATAAATGGAATCATCTAAGCAAATAAGATTGAATAAATTTGATGAATACACAATTTATTAGCAAAATAAAGGCTTAAAGAGATTAATCATTTTCATGCATTGAATCATTCAAGCAGAAGTATTTCCAATGAAACCCTTTCAAGTTCAAAGGAAGTGCCAGAAGTCAATAAAGAAAAGATGAAGAATTTGAATAAAGATCAACCAGAAAGATATTTCTAAAGGCCACCCTGAATAGACAGTTTTATGATCTCCCTAATGATTATCTTGTCAAAAAGTGAATGCTACACGTTAAATATTTTACCATGATATTTTTAAATATATTCATTTCCTGATATATTTAACATAATGAATCTCTAAGTTTAATATATTTTCATATCAATACATATAGTTTCCTGGACAATCACACAAGTTTTAATTTCATCAATATTAAGATATATGCTAATATAATGCAGGTAATGTCCATAAGTCAGGGTACACTAAGCCAAAGTTGTCCTGTAATAAAGTTTTATGATAAATATTAAACAAATTCACCATTGCAGGTTTTATTTTTTAACATTACAGTTGTTCATTAACTTTCCCTGCTTGTTTTAAGTATTAAAGAATTTTTGTTCATAAAAAATATTTCTATCTTAAAATGAAGAATTTCATTACAAATATTCTCTAAATTATAACTCAAATATTAATGAAACATGGGTTTGTAAAGTTTCTTAATAAGAACTTCAAATGTTAAGAATAATATCAGATACTTTAATGGTCACATTTTTGAAGTATTTTTCTTGAATTTCATTAGGGAAATAGCTTTGCTAGGTTTGCACACATTTAAGATATTGAATTGGAATGAAATTTGGTTAGAATTTATGATGACCTATGCAGAATTGTACATGTATTAAGGGTTTTTTAAAGCTGGATATGATGAAATCCTTTGACATCTTAAATCAATACTTTAGGAATTTTTACCGGGATAAATATCTGTAAAGTTCTGCATTCCTTGAGTGCTCCTTCATTCTGTCTCCATTAATTTTCATCCTGAAATGCAATGGACCAATAATTTCAATAATACTCAGATAAGCTCATCACCACATGGGAAGGAAATTAATTTATTTCAACCTCAAGTAGAATATGATTGGCTTTTAGAGATTAAAGTAAAGATATGCATCACATTGCAATTGTAAAATAAACCTGCTCATCTTGTAACCTCTATATTTCAATTTCTATCAGCATGGTCTCTCAGAAGAACTGAAAGATAATCAGTGACGTGTAGTCATGAACATCATCATTCACCTGCACAGTTTTAAGACTTGAAATTTTTGTGTCTAATAGCTGTAAGTGTAGAGAAATAACTAACCTGAATGGACATACTCAATTTATTTTAGAATGTCATACTAACACCAAAGTTGCTAGCATTTAAAATAGATACACTGTAGAGCAACGTGTCCTTTATAAAGCTTGGGGAACAGTAAGATGTTGGTATTTAAATGGATGTTATTTAAACAGCTATAGTTTACAAACTGCCCGATTAAGTGATAAGAGTAGACCAGCTCCAAACTTTAAACCCATACTATTCATCCATAAATTTCAAAAAAGAAAAAAGAACAATTGAATCATGTCTAAATTTAACCAATTAACCATTCTTTTAAGTTTTAAAATAGTTTAATTGACAGAGTTACTTCAATCATTTTGAGTTCAAGTTTTATTGTTATCTCTGCGACAAGAAAAATAAAAGAAACCACTTATCTTCCTCATCTATGTAAGACTGGCTTTTAAAAGCACACTGCTCACAATTTACCAAAAAGGAAAAGTTGAAAAAACTGTTCAATTTAATTTGGCAAGTGAACATTTCTTTTGGAATGCTAGTTTAAATACTGGCACTTGAGGTAGGGAGATGGTGCAGTTGCTAAAGCAAGTAAAAAGTGGTGAATTCAAATTCTCCTGCGTCACATAAAAAGCTGCAGTGGAACATGCATATATTCTGGTGCTCGGGAAGCAGAGATAGCAAGATCCCTGAAACCAGGTGGCTAATTATTCTTGCCAAATCTGCGAGCTCCAATTCAATGAATGGCCCTGTTTCAAAAAGTGTGGAACAGAGGACTAGAAGAAGGCATCGACCTCTGGTCTTTATGTACATGTGTGTGTACACACACACCCAGGAAACGTGCACACACATAACCACATATAAACAAATAAAATAAATTCCAGGGTAAAGGTCTTTGCAGAAAGTTTCCAGGGATTGAATCTTTTCCCCCTCAAAAGATTCCAGAAATTTTTTTTCAGAAAGCCTCTGAAATATAGATAAGCAAGAGAGATATGTTGCTGTATGATCCACTTTAAAAATCTCCAGAGTTTATATATATATTTCAATATCTTAAACAGTTCAATGTCTAAGCCACTACATAACTTCATGTGGCTAATATCACTCCCTGTGATACACCTGAGTTAATACTGATTATTTCTATATTTCATGTTTGCTACTCTGGACCCTGATGGACAACCCTCCTGGGCCCCTTTCCCCTTGCAACCTACATGTTGGCCATCCTGCCCTCCTGCACCTTTCTAGCATAGACCTGTCTTCTATACCCTAGTCATAGTGAAACCTCTCTTCCTCTTTCCTTGGTCCCTTCCCGGAAATCCTAAAAGTACCACCATTGGCATCTCACAACTTTATTGACCAGTCAAAAACCAACTGGTTACAGGGGTCCTGTAGGATGATGTCATACAGCTGAAGGCAGGTATAAGATAGAATGAGGCCTCTCATTGGATGAGAAGGAAAGATGGGCAGGAGAAAAGTTTGAGGGAAGAGGAGGAGACTGGAATGTAAGGAGACAAGAGAGAAAGTGACAGAGAAGAACATGGAGGCTGATGTAAAGACTCCATTCTCTTAGTATTGACAGGTTGTTATGAATATTCTAAAGGGATGGCTGTGTATAGGGCTTTGTATGTTTAGGTGGGTAATTATACTTATCATTTGGATCAGAAGTTATTGTGTTTTGTGTTCTTTCTTGTAGTGAATTGAGTTTAAAGAGAAGAAAAAGTGGGGAAGAATCTCGAACACATGGGCACTGAAGAAAACTTCCTGAACACAATACCTATGGATTATGCTCTAAGATCAAGAATAGACAAATGGGATCTCATAAAACTACAAAGCTTCTGTAAAGCAAAGGACACTATTGTTAGGACAAAAGGGCAACCAACAGATTGGGAAAAGATCTTTACCAATCCTACAACTGATAGAGCGCTCATTCCAAAATATACAAAGAACTCATGAAGTTAGACTACAGGGAGACAAATAACCCTATTAAAAATAGGGTTCAGAGCTAAACAAAGAATTTACATCTGAGGAATGGCGAATGGCTGAGAAGCACATAAAGAAATGTTCAACATCTTTTCTTTTTCTTTTTTTTTTAATCTTTATTAACTTGAGTATTTATTTACATTTCTATTGTTATTCCCTTCTCTGTTTCCAGGCCAACATCCTCTAACCCCTCCCCTCCCCTTCAAAATGGGCTTCCTCCCCATCCTCCCCCATCCTCCCCCATCCTCCCCCCATCCTCCCCCATCCTCCCCCATCTCCCCCATCCTCCCCCATCCTCCCCATCCTCCCCCCCATCCTCCCCCATTACCACTCCCCCAACAATCACTTTCACTGGAGGTTCAGTATTGACAGGACTAAGGGCTGCCCGGTCCACTGGTGCTCTTTGTTCTTTTTTTTTTCGGAGCTGGGGACCGAACCCAGGGCCTTGTGCTTCCTAGGCAAGTGCTCTACCACTGAGCTAAATCCCCAACCCCTTCCACTGGTGCTCTTACTAGGTTATTCATTGCTACCTAAGAGGTTGGAGCCCAGGGTCAGTCCATGTATAGTCTTTGGGATTGTGGCTTAGTCCCTGGAAGCTCTGGTTGCTCGGCATTGTTGTTCATATGGGATCTCGAGCCCATTCAAGCTCTTCCAGTCCTTTCTCTGATTCCTTCAATGGGGATCCCGTTCAATGGATTGCTGCTGGCATTAGTCTATGAATTAGCTGTATTCTGGGTGTGTCTCTAAGGATCGATCTACATCCGGTTCCTGTAGGCCTCCAATTCTTTGCTTCATTCATCTTATCTAATTGGGTGGCTGTATATGTATGGGCCACATGTGGGGCAGGCTCTGAATGGGTGTTCCTTCTGCCTCTGTTCTAAACTTTATCTCCTATTCCTGCCAAGGGTATTCTTGTTCCCCTTTTAAAGAAGCAGCAGTGCGGGGCTGGGTATTTAGCTCAGTTGTAGAACGCGCTTACCTAGGCGCATAGCCCTGGAGTTCGGGCCCCAGCTCGAAAAAAAAGAACCAAAAAAAAAAAAAAAAAGAAGGAATGAAGCATTCGCATTTTGGTCATCCATCTTGAGTTTCATGTATTCTGGGCATCTATGGTAATTCAAGCATTTGGGCTAATAGCCACTTATCAATGTGTGCATACCACGTGTGTTTTTCTGTGATTGGGTTACCTCACTCAGGATGATATTTTCCAGTTACATCCATTTGCCTATGAATTTCATAAGGTCATTGTTTTTGATAGCTGAGTAATAGTCCATTGTGTAGATGTACCACATTTTCTGTATCCATTCCTCTGCTGAAGGGTACCTGGGTTCTTTCCAGCTTCTGGCTATTATAAATAAGGCTGCTATGAACATAGTGGAGCATGTGTCTTTGTTATATGTTGGGGCATTTTATGGGTATATGCCCAAGAGAGGTATAGCTGGGTCCTCAGGTAGTTCAATGTCCAATTTTCTGAGGAACCTCCAGACTGATTTCCAGAATGGTTGTACCAGTCTGCAATCCCACCAACAATGGAAGAGTGTTCCTCTTTCCCACATCCTCACCAGCATTTGATGTCACCTGTGTTTTTGATCTTAGCCATTCTCACTGATGTGAGGTGAAATCTCAGGGTTGTTTTGATTTGCATTTCCCTTAAGACTAAAGATGTTGAACATTTCTTTAGGTGTTTCTCAGCCATTCGGTATTCCTCAGCTTTGAATTCTGTGTTTAGCCCTCAACCCCATTTTTTAATAGGGTTATTTGTCTCCCTGCAGTCTAACTTCTTGAGTTCTTTGTAAATTTTAGATATAAGCCCTCTATCTGTTGTAGGATTGGTAAAGATATTTTTCTGAATCTGTTGGTTTCCATTTTGTCCTACAACAGTGTCCTTTGCTTACAGAAGCTTTGGCAGTTTTATGAGATCCCATTTGTCGATTCTTGATCTTAGAGCATAAGCCATTGGTGTTTTGTTCAGGAAATTTTTTCCAGTGCCCAAGTGTTCCAGATGCTTCCCTAGTTTTTCTTCTATTAGTTTGAGTGTGTCTGGTTTGATGTGGAAGTCCTTGATCCACTTGGACTTAAGCTTTGTACAGGGTGATAAGCATGGATCAATCTGCATTCTTCTACATGCTGACCTCCAGTTGAAACAGCACCATTTGCTGAAAATGCTATCTTTTATCCATCGGATGGTTTTGGCTCATTTGTTAAAAATCAATTGATCATAGGTGTGTGGGTTCATTTCTGGGTCTTCAATTCTATTCCACTGATCGATCTATCTGTCTCTGTACCAATACCATCCAGTTTTTATCACTATTGCTCTGTATTACTGCTTGAGTTCAGGGATAGTGATTCCCCTGAAGTCCTTTTATTGTTGAGGATAGTTTTAGCTATCCTGGGTGTTTTGTTATTCCAGATGAATTTGCAAATTTTTCTGTCTATCTCTATGAAGAATTGGGTTGGAATTTTGATGGAGATTGCATTGAATCTGTAGATCACTTTTGGTAATATGGCCATGTTTACTATATTAATCCTGCCAATCCATGAGCATGGAAGATCTTTCCATCTTCTGAGATCTTCAAATTCTTTCTTCAGAGGCTTGAAGTTCTTATCATACAGATATTTTATTTTATATTATATTTTATATTGTATTTTATTTTATATTATTTGAGACTATTATGAAGGGTTTCATTTCCCTAATTTCTTTCTCGGCTTGTTTCTATTTTATATAGAGGAAGACTACAGATTTGTTTGAATTAATTTTTACCAGGCACTTTGCTGAAGGTGTTTATCAGGTTTAGTAGTTCTCTGGTGGAACCTTTGGAATTGCTTAAATATACTATCATATCATCTGCAAATAGTGATATTTTGACTTCTTTTCCAATCTGTATCCCCTTGATCTCCTTTTGTTGTCTGATTGCTCTGGCTAGAACTTCAAGAACTATATTGAAAAAGTAGGGAGAGAGTGGGCAGCCTTGTCTAGTCCCTGATTTTCGTGGGATTGCTTCAAGTTTCTCTCCATTTAGTTTAATCTTAGCTACTGGCGTGCTGTATATGACTTTTACTATGTTTAGGTATGGGCCTTGAATTCCTATTCTTTCCAGGACTTTTATCATTAAGGGGTGATGAATTTTGTCAAATGCTTTCTCAGCATCTATTGAAATGATCATGTGGTTTTTTTCTTTCAGTTTGTTTATATAATGGATTATGTTGATGGTTTTCCGTATATTAAACCATCCCTGAATGCCTGGATGAAGCCTACTTGATCATGGTGGATGATTGTTTTGATATGCTCTTGGATTCGGTTTGCCAGAATTTTATTGAGTATTTTTGCGCCAATATTCATAAGGGAAATTGGTCTGAAATTCTCTTTCTTTTTTGGGTCTTTCAGTGGTTTAGGTAGAAGAGTAATTGTGGCTTCATAGAAGGAATTCGGTAGTGCTCCATCTGTTTCAATTTTGTGGAATAGTTTGGATAGTATTGGTATGAGCTCTTCTATGAAGGTCTGATAGAATTCTGCACTGAACCCATCTGGACCTGGGCACTTTTTCGTTTGCAGACCTTTAATGACTGCTTCTATTTCTTTAGGAGTTATGGGGTTGTTTAAATTGTTTATCTGTTCCTGATTTAAATTCGGTAACTAGTATCTGTCTAGGAAATTGTCCATTTCCTTCAGATTTTCAAGTTTTGTTGAATATAGGCTTTTGTAGTAGGATCTGATGATTTTTTGAATTTCCTGATTCTGTAGTTATGTCTCCCTTTACATTTCTGATTTTATTTTTTTGGAAACATTCTCTGTGTCGTCTCTTTAGTCTGGCTAAGGGTTTATATATTTTGTTAATTTTCGCAAAAACCAGCTTTTGATTTTGTTGATTCTTTGTTTCTACTTGGTTGATTTCAGCTCTCAGTTTGATTATTTCATGCCTTCTTCTCCTCCTGGGTGCTTTGCTTCATTTTGTCTTTAGGTGTGCTGTCAAGTTGCTGATATATGCTCTCTCCTGTTTCTTTCTGCAGGCACTCAGCGCTATGAGTTTTCCTCTTAGCACAGCTTTCATTGTGTCCCATAAGTTGGGCTATGTTGTACTTTCATTTTCATTAAATTCTAAGAAGTCTTTAATTTCTTTCTTTATTTCTTCCTTGACCAGGTTATCATTGAGTAGAGCATTGTAGAACTTGCATGTATAAATGGGCGTTCTTCCCTTATTGTTTTTGTAGACCAGCTTTAGCCTGTGATTGTCTGATAGGACGTATGGTATTATTTATATCTTTCTGTATCTGTTGATGCCTATTTTATGACCAATCATATGGACAATTTTGGAGATAGTACCATAAGGTAGTGAGAAGAGGGTATATTCTTTTGTTTTAGGATAGAATGTTCTATAAATATCTGTTAAGTCCATTTGGTTCATGATTTCTCTTAGTCTGTGTAAGTCTCTGTTTAATTTCTGTTTCCATGATCTGTCCATTGATGAGAGTGGGGTGTTGAAATCTTCTACTATTATTGTGTGAGGTGCAATGTGTGCTTTTTGCTTTAGTAAGGTTTCTTTTTTTTATATATAGGTACTCTTGTATTTGGACCATAGATATTTAGGATTGAGAGTTCATCTTGGTGGATTTTTCCTTTGACGAATATCAAGTGTCCTTCCTTATCTCTTTTGATAACTTTTAGTTGAAAATCGATTTTATTAGATATTAGCATGGCTACTCCAGCTTGCTTCTTCAGACCATTTGCTTGGAAAGTTGTTTTCCAGCCTTTCACTCTGAGGTAGTGTCTGTCTTTGTCTCTGAGGTGTGTTTCCTGTAGGCAGCAGAATGCAGGGTCCTCATTGCGTATCCAGTTTGTTAATCTATGTCTTTTTATTGGAGAGTTGAGACCATTGATGTTGAGAGATATCAAGGAATAGTGATTATTGCTTCCTGTTATATTCATATTTGGATGTGAGATTATGTTTGTGTACTTTTCTTCTCTTTGTTTTGTTGCCAAGATGATAAGTTTCTAGCTTTTTCTAGGGTGTAGTTTTCCTCCTTATGTTGGGCTTTACCATTTATTATCCTTTATAGCGCTGGATTTGTAGAAATATATTGTATAAATTTGCTTTTGTCATGGAATATCTTGGTTTCTCCATCTATGTTAATTGAGAGTTTTGCTGGATACAGTAACCTTGGCTGGCATTTTGTTCTCTTAGGGTCTGTTTGACATCTGTCTAGGATCTTCTGGCTTTCTTCGTCTCTGGCGAGAAGTCTGGTGTGGTTCTGATAGGTCTGCCTTTATATGTTACTTGACCTTTTTCCCTTACTGCTTTTATTGTTCTTTCTTTATTTTGTGCATTTGGTATTTTGACTATTATGTGACAGGAGGATTTTCTTTTCTGGTCTAATCTATTTGGCGTTCTGTAGGCTTTTTGTATGTTTATGGGCATCTCTTCCTTTAGGTTAGGGAATTTTTCTTCTATGATTTTGTTGAAGATATTTACTGGTCCTTTGAGCTAGGAGTCTTCACTCTCTTCTATACCTATTATCCTTAGGTTTGATGTTCTCATTGACTCCTGGATTTCCTGTATGTTTTGGACCAGTAGCTTTTTCTGTTTTAAATTATCTTTGACAGTTGAGTCAATGATTTTTATGGAATCTTCTGCTCCTGAGATTCTCTCTTCTATCTCTTGTATTCTGATTGTGATACTTGTATCTATGGCTCCTTGTCTTTTCCTTTGGTTTTCTATATCCAGGGTTGTTTCCCTGTGTTCTTTCTCTATTACTTCTATTTCCATTTTTAATTCCTTCACCTGTTTGATTGTGTTTTCCCGGAATTCTTTCAGGGATTTTTGTGATTCCTCTCTATAGGCTTCTGCTTGTTTATTCATGTTTTCCTGAGTTTCTCTAAGGGAGCTCTTCATGTCTTTCTTGAAATCCTCCAGCGTCATGATCAAATGTCATCTTAAATCTACATCTTGCTTTTCTGGTGTTTTTGGATATTCAATGTATGCTTTGGTGCGAGAATTGTGCTCCGATGATGCCATGTAGTCTTGGTTTCTGTTGCTTGGGTTCCTGTGCTTGCCTCTCACCATCAGGTTGTCTCTGGTGTTACTTTGTTCTGCTATTTCTGACAGTGGCTAGACTGTCATATAGGCCTGTGTGTCAGGAGTGCTCTAGATCTGTTTTCCTGTTTTTTTTTTTTTTTCAGCCAGTTATGGGAACAGAGTGTTCTGCTTTTGAGCGTGTAGTCCTCCCTGTCTACCGGTCTTCAGCTGTTCCTGTGGGCCTGTGTCCTGAGTAGTCCAGGAAGGTCTTACCTGTGGTCCTGCGGCTCAAGTTTGCTCGTGTGGGGCTGCGTTGGAACTCTCCTTGAGGGCGGCAAACAGGAGGGGCGCCGCCACCTTCCCTCCCATGGGATTTGGGCAGAGAATTGTTGACCCGGTTACCTTCAGGTTCCAGCGGTGTCTGACCTAGGGATCTGCTGTTCAGGTGCACCTATCTTCTGTTCCAGGAGGCCATATACAGTTACCCTCTTGGGCCAGGGATAGGGCAGGAGAAGACAGCATTGGTGTCCTCTCCTGCTCTGCAGTCTCAGGAGTGCCCACCTCATGTTCAACATCTTTAGTCATAAGCGAAATGCAAATCAAAACAACCCTGAGATTTCACCTCACACCAGTGAGAATGGCTAAGATCAAAAACTCAGGTGACAGCAGATGCTGGCGAGGATGTGGAGAAAGAGGAACACTCTTCCATTGTTGGTGGGATTGCCGACTGGTACAACCTTTCTGGAAATCAGTCTGGAGGTTCCTCAGAAAATCGGACATTGAACTACCTGAGGATCCAGCTGTACCTCTCTTGGGCATATACCCAAAAGATGCACCAACATATAACAAAGACACATGCTCCACTGTGTTCATAGCAGCCTTATTTATAATTGCCAGAAGCTGGAAAGAACCCAGATGCCCTTCAACAGAGGAATGGATACAGAAAATGTGGTACATCTACACAATGGACTATTACTCAGCTATCAAAAACAATGACTTTATGAAATTCATAAGCAAATGGATGGAACTGGAAAATATCATCCTGAGTGAGGTAACCCATTGTCAGAAAAACCAACATGGTTTGTACTCACTTATAAGTGGATATTAGTGTAAACACTTGATTTGCCCTAGATGCAGAGAACACATGTAACAAAAGAAGGATGACCAAAATGCTGATGCTTCACTCCTTCTTTAAAGGGGAACAAGAATACCCTTGGAGGGTATAGGGTGGAAAGTTTAGAACAGAGGCTGAAGGAACTGCTGTTCAGAGCCTGCTCCACATGTGGCCCATTCATATACAGCCACCAAACTAGATAAGATGGATGAAGCAAAGAAGTGCAGGCTGACAGGAACCAGATGGAGATCTCTCCTGAGAGATACAGCCAGAATAAGGCAAATACATAGGTGAATGCCAGCAGCAAACCACTGAACTGAGAATGGGACCCCGATTCAGAGACAGGACTGAAAAAGGTGAAGGTACTTGAGACCCCATATGACCAACAATACCACACAACCAGAGCTTTCAGGGACTAAGCCACTATCCAAAGACTATACATGGACTGACCCTGGACTCTAACTGCATAGGTAGCAATGAATAGCCTAGTACGGGCACTTGTGGAAGGGGAAACCATTGGTCCTGCCAAGACTGAAACCCCTGTGAACGTGATTGTTGGGGGGAGTGCAGTAATGGGGGAAGGATGTGGAGGAGAACACACATATAGAAGGGGAGGGGTGGGAAAGGGAATAACAGTTGAAATGTAAATAAGAAATACCCAATTTAATAAAGATAGCGGGGTGAGGGGGAGAGAGTATGTGGTGGCTGGGACAGTAAGCTGCCATGGAATTGAGATGTATATTTCTGGCATGGTGTCAGCCTGCCTTGGGCAACTGGATGGTAGAGAGTTTTTGTTGCCAGGGGTCACAGAGAGGCCATCATTTTTGTGTAACACAGGATGGAGCAAAGCTAGTGAGAGGGTTGATCTGAGATAAGATATCACCTGATATCTTGAAATTGTGGGGCTAGAACTAGTGGTATAAAAGACAGTTTTTTTTTAAATAATTTCACAGCAACAGGTTCCCACTTAGAAAGGGAGTTTAAAAGTATTCTGTATGAAGGACTCTTCAAACAGATAATTTGGTAATATAATTAGCATGAGAACACAATTCATGACATTCTGGCTTAAAAATTTTGAGATCAGTGAGCGACCCCATCCCTCAATAGAGGGCTAAGTCTACCTACTAGAGGTGGGCTCTTCAGGTTCTATCCCCATGTTGTTGGTCATTTTTGGTTAAAATCATCCACTTTGGGTTCTGGGAGCCTCATTAATCCCTGGCATATGAGACTTTCTATTGGTTACCTCCTTTTCCGCCCTCTCACTGCTACATATTTCTATTCATTCTCCTTGTCATCTCGTTTCTCTCACCTCTCCTCCAATATCTGTTCCTATGCCGCCTTTTTTCTTCCCCCTCTATTCTTCTACTCTGGTCCCTCCCTCTTTTTGCCTCCCATGATTATTTTGTTCCCCTTTCTATGTGGGATTGAAGCATCTACACTTTGGCCTTCTTCTTGTTAGGCTTCCTATGGTCTGAGTTCTACTGTGGTATTCTGACCTTTTGGGCTAATATGTGTGTCCTTTCGGTTCTGGGTTACCTCAATCAGGATGATATTTTCTAGTTCTACCCAGTTGCTGCAAAATTCGTAAAATCCTCTTTTTAAACAGCTGAATAATAGCCATTGTGTAAATGTACCACAATGTCTGTGTCCACTGAAGGACATCTGGGTTGTTTCCAGCTTCTGTCTATTCTAAGGCTGCTAAGAACAGAGTGGAGCATGTGTCCTTGTGATATGGTGGAGTGTCATTTGAGAAAATGCCCAAGAGTGGTACATCTGGGTCTTCAAGTAAAATTATTTCCAATTTTTTGAAGAACTGCCAGATTGATTTTGAAAGTGGTTGTACCAGCCTGCAATCACATTAATCTCTTATCATACTATATAGTGCATGATGGCTGTCCCACAAAAGTTACTTACACTTTTCTCGTCAATCTCAATTTTACAAACCGCATTTCTAATCTTACTCAGCTTATTATAAACACATTGTTAAATATTTTTTTTGCTTTGAATTTTTTTAGCTACAGTTTCTCTGTATAGCTTTGGCTGTCCTGGAACTCACCCTGTAGACCTGGCTGTCCTGGATCTTGCAGAGATCTGCCTGCCTCTGCCTCCCAAGAGCTGGGATTAAAGTCCTTCACCATCACTCCCATACTAAACAAATTAACAAAATGTGGTTATGTGTTCTTTTATTTCTTTTTAACTTAAATATAAGAAAAGTTCTAGTAGGTGATGAAGAAATGGCTTAACAGTTAAGAACACTGGCTACTCTTTCAGAGGACCTAAGTTTCAATCCAAGCACCCACAAGGCTGCTCACAACTGTCTGTAACTGTAATCTCATAGAGTCTGATGTTCTCCTCTATTAAGCAGATGCACATACAAACAAAATATCTACATATGTATTAAATATGTAAATAAAGAAATACATGTTTTAAAATATCTAGCTATGCTTTGAGGTTCAAACCCTCTTACTTCCTCCACATTCTTTTCTTCATTTTATATCCATGTTTTTCCCAATCTCACAGTTTAATTTTCCTCATTATAATTTTTTAATTTCTCTCCTAAGTGTTTTTCTTAGAATATACAATTTTTCTACAACAATGGTTTGTTTTTTTTTTTTTTTTGGAAAAGTAGACTAATAGGGGGTGAAGGAGACACAGAGTAATGAGAGTAAATATGGATCAGAATATGTGATTTATTATCATAATGTATGAAATTTACATAAATTGTCATTTTCATTTAAACATACTACTATCCACTAAAATGTTTAAACTTAAGTTCTGCCATCAGAATTATGATATAATTGTTACCAAACTTGATATTGCAGGGTCAATTTAAAATAAATAAAATATTAAATGATTGCTCTCTTAGAGTTGAATCCATAGTTAAAGCCTCTCACATGACTGAAGTAATTATGATGTAAAAAGCAATCTAATTGAACAGATTGTTTTGGAGAACAATTTGGAGTCTTCTGAGTTCTCCTCCAATTTCCTTAAAGAAAATGACTTCCATGAGATTTGGGAAGGAGTCAGACATGCACCACTGGAATTTAAGGAAACAAATGTCTGAGGTTCATTACAGAACAGCTATTATTTTAGCAACAATTTCATCAACTTATTCTCTCTTCCTGAATTCTGTGTATACTAGGGTGTCTGACTTCCCTCACAGAAGGCTGTTTCATTTGATCAATTACAATGTAGGAGTTAATTGCAACTGTTGCAGCCTGATACCCATTCCTCCTCTCCTCCTCAGGTTCTTCCTGCTCATTTGCTGGTGCTCTCTGACTAACTCTACAGCCTCCCAAACATTTCCCCTTTCTCCTCCTCTTCCCCTACCTCCCTCTGTGTAAGTCATGCACTTAGATTTATTTGATGGCAAAAATTTAATTTCTTTTTGCAAAACTATATGAAATGAAGTATGAAATGAACACAATAATATCTTTAATTAAATTATTTCAATTTATTGTTGTTTTTATTTATTCATTAATAGGGGGAAAGGTTTGCTTGATATATTTGAAGGGCATAAAAATTATACTAGTAAAATTCCTTCTAACTGTCATGATATTTTATCTCTGCATCTTGAATTAAATCTTCAGTCAAAACTTCTCACTTATATATTACCTGTGGTCCATGCAGAAGAAATAAGGCAGTTATAACATGGTAATTTGATTTTTCTGCAGTTTTTTTCTCCATTCTGTTAAATCTTTTTAGCTTGATTGAACTGAGACATTTGTAGATTTCCACAACACACGTTTAATGTGACTGAATTTCCAGAAGCCATTAGGTTACAAGCATACTGACCTAATCATAGGCTTAATCAACTGATGAATTTGTAGTGTTTGCAGACTATTGAAAGTGTTGAAATTATTATGATGACCATAGTTGGATGAAATGGGTAGCTGTGCCAGGCCTCTGAATTGTCTGTCTGGAAATGATTCAATGTTTTCATTCCTTTGGACTTCCTCTTCACCCCTGAATGGGCTTCTTCTTGTCACCCTTTTCCTATCCAACATATTCTGTGTCACCAGAACCCAGAAACAATGGAACCAAGTGACTATGGACTAAATCTCTAAATCCATGAGCTAAAATTTTCCACCTTCATAGTGTCTATCTATGATATTTATCACGGCCCACAGACGAAAGAGCAGACTTCTTCTATACACTAAAAGCGTAATCACCTGGACAGGTCAGAAGCATCAATTTTCAAGAAAGAAAAAGAAATCAGGTATATGCATTGATGTCTACAGAACATGATTTCATGAGAGGTAAATGGCTTAGGTAGAGATAACTTGACATGACAATAAAAAACAGATATTGTAATTGTGATTAATTTCATATTTTAAACTGATATTCAGTGACATGGTTTTCACATTTCATGTCAACAAAAGGCTGTGTTGGTGTCTATGTACCTTTCTTATGAGAGTG
This sequence comes from Rattus rattus, assembly GCF_011064425.1. NCBI lineage: Eukaryota > Metazoa > Chordata > Mammalia > Rodentia > Muridae > Rattus > Rattus rattus. Next base: position 161,547,999 of record NC_046156.1, read on the forward strand.
TTCATCTCTCTTCATAAGACAACTGAGTTAGAATGTTAGTCCTACACTGTTTCTGGATCTTCATGAATCTATTGCCTTTTTTTTAATCCATCTTTATTAAACTGGATATTTCTTACTTACATTTCAAATGGTATTCCCTTTCCCGGTTTCCAGGTCAACATCCCCCTAACCCCTCCCCCCCTTCTATAAGGGTGATCCCCTCCCCATACTCCCCACACTACAGCCCTCCCCCCAAGAATCCCGGTCACTGGGGTTCTAGCCTTGGCAGGGCCAAAGGCTTTCCCTTCCACTACTAGCCTATTCATTGCTACTTATGAATTTGGAGCCCAAGATCAGTCCATATATAGTCTTTCAGTAGTGGCTTAGTCTTTGGAAGATCTGGTTGGTTGGCATTGTTCATATAGGGTCTCAAACCCCTTCAGCTCTTTCAGTCCTTTCTCTGAGTCCTTCAACGGGGGTCCTGTTCTCAGTTCAGTGTTTTTTGCTGGCATTCGCTAAGTAATTGCCATATTCTGGCTCTGGCTCTCAGGAAAGATCTACATCCGGTTCCTGTCAGCCTGCACCACTTTGCTTCATCCATCTTGTCTAGTTTTGTGGCTGAATATGTATGGGTCACATGTGGGGCAGGCTCTGAATGGATGTTCCTTCAGCCCCTGTTCTAAACTTTGCCTCCCTATCCCCTCCTAATGGTATTCTTGTTCCCCTTTTAAAGAAGGAGTGAAGCATCAGCAATTTTGTCATTCTTCTTGAGTTTCATGTGTTATGTTTATCTTGGGTAATTTGAGCATTTGGGCTAATATCCATTTATTAATGAGGGAATAACATATGTGTTTTTCTGTGATTGGGTTACCTCACACAGGATGATATTTTCCAGTTCCATTCATTTGCCTATGAATTTCATAAAGTTGTTGTTTTTGATAGTTGAGTAGTAATCTATTGTGTAGATGTACCACATTTTCTGTATCTTTTCCTCTGTTGAAGGGCATCTGGATTCTTTCCAGCTTCTGGCTATTGTAAATAAGGCTGCTATGAACATAGTGGGGCACGTGTCTTTGTTATATGTTAGGGCAACTTTTGGGTATATGCCCAAGAGAGGTATAGCTGGGTCCTCAGCTAGTGCAATGTCCAATTTTCTGAGGAACCTCCAGACCGATTTCTAAAATGGTTGTACCAGTCTGCAATCCCAACACCAATGGAAGAATGTTCCTCTTTCTCCACATCCTCACCAGCATATGCTGTCGCTGGAGTTTTGATCTTAGCCATTCTGTCTGGTGTGAGGTGGATTCTCAGGGTTGATTTGATTTGTATTTCCCTTATGACTAAAGATGCTTAACATTTCTTTAGGTGCTTCTCAGCCATTCAACATTCCTCAGCTGTGAATTCTATGTTTAGCTCTGAACCCCATTTTAATAGGCTTATTTGTCTCCCTGCATGAGTCTAACTTCATGAGTGCTTTGTATGTTTTGGAATGAGCCCTCTATCAGTTGTAGGATTGGTGAAGATCTTTTCCCAATCTTTTGATTGCCGTTTTGTCCTAAGTATAATATCATTTGCCTTACAGAAGCTGTGTAGCTTTATTACATCCCATTTGTAGATTCTTGATCTTAGAGCATAACCATTGCTGTTTTGTTCAGGAAATTTTCTCCACTGCCCATATGTTAAAGATGCTTCCCCACATTTTCTTCTATTAGTTTGAGTGTATCTGGTTTGATGTTGAGGTCCTTGATCCACTGGGACTTAAGCTTTGTACAGGGTGATGAACATGGATCCATTTGCTTTCTTGAACCAGCACCATTTGCTGAAAATGCTGTCTTTTTTTTTCATTGGATGGTTTTGGCTCCTTTGTCAAAAATCAAGTGACCATAGGTGTGCCTTCACCTATGGGTCTTCAATTCTATTCCACTTGTCTATCTGTCTGTCTCTGTACCAATACCATGCAGTTTTTATCACTATTGCTCTGTTATACTGCCTGAGTTCAGGGTTAGTGTTTTTCCTGGAAGTCCTTTTGTTGTTGAGTATAGTTTTAGCTATACTGGTTTTTTTGTTATTCCAGATGAATTTGGAAATTGTTCTGTCTAACTCTATGAAGAAATTGATTGGTATTTTGATGGGGATTGCATTGAAAATCAATTCATTCTTATCACCATGTACAAAGCTTAAGTCCAAGTGGATCAAGGGCCTTCATATCAAACCAGATACACTTAAACTAATAGAAGAAAAAAGTGTGGAAGAGTCTTTAACTCATGGGCACTGGGGAAAATTTCCTGAACAAAACGCCAATGGCTTATGCTCTAAGATCAAGAATCGACAAATTGGACCTAATAAAACTGCAAAGCTTTTGTAAACCAAAAGACACCGTCATTAAGACAAAACTTTAACCAACAGATTGCGAAAAGTTCTTTCCCAATCCTACGTCTGATAGAGAGCTAATATCCAAAATATACAAAGGACTCAAGGAGTTAGACTCCAGAGAACCAATAACCCTTTTAAAAATGGGGTACCGAGCTAAACAAAGATTCTCAATTGAGGAATATCAAATTGTCAAAGCACCTAAAGAAATGTTCAACATCCTTAGCCATCAGGAATGCAAATCAAAACAGCACTGAGATTCCACCTCATACCAGTCAGTATGGCTAAGATCAAAAACTCAGGAGACAGCAGATGCTGATGAGGATGTGGAGAAAGAGGAACACTGCTCCATTGATGGTGGGATTCCAACCTGTTACAACCACTCTGGAAATCAGTCTGGAGGTTCCTCAGAAAATTGGACATTCCACCACTACCTGAGGACCCAACTATACCTCTCTTGGGCATATACCCAAAATATGCTCCAACATAAAACAAAGACACGTGCTCCAATATGTTCATAGCAGCCTACTTTATAATAGCCACGAGCTGGAAAGAACCCAGATTCCATTCAACAGAGGAATGGATTCCAAAATGTGGTACATCTACACAATGGAATACTACTCAGCTATCAGAAAATGATGTCATGTAATTCATAGGCAAATGGAATGAAATAGTAAATATTATCCTGATTGAGGTTATACAATCACAGAAAAACACTTGTTATGCACTCACTGATAAGTGGATATTAGCCAAAATCTCAAATTTCCCAAGATTCAATCTACAGACCACAAGAAGCTCAAGAAGAAGGATGACCAAAATGCAGATGCTCCCACTCCTTCTTAAAAGTGGAAAAATATTCATAGGAGGGGATATGGAAGCAAAGTTTAGAGCAGTGACTCAAGGAATGGCCATTCAGAGCCTGACACACATGTGGCCCATATCTATACAGCCACCAAAACTAGATAAGATTGATGAAGCTAAAAACTTCAAGCAGAAACGGACTGGATATAGATCTTCCCTGAGAGATACATCCAGAACATGTCCAATACAGAGGTCAATGCTATCAGAAAACCACAGAACGGAGAATTGCCCCCCTTAGGAGAAATTAGAGGAAGTAATGAAAGAGTTGAAGGATCTTGCAACCCCATAAAAACAATGCCAACCAGCCAGAGCTTCCAGGGACTAAACCACTACCAAAAGACTATACATGGACTGACCCAGGGCTCAAACTGCATATGTAGTGGCAGAGAATAGACTTTTTGGGGCACCAGTGGAGGGAAAGTTTTTGTCTTGTTAAGATTGGACCCCAATGCTGTGGAATATGGGGAGACAATCAGGGGGATGTATGAGGTGGAGCACCAAAGGGTGAGGGGTATGGGAGGGAATGGGGAATGGACAGGAAATGGAAGGGAAATAACCTTGAAATGTAAGTAAAGAAATATATAATGAAAAACTAAAAATATAAAACAATTAATAAATGGGACCTTATAAAATTGAAAAGATCCTGTAAGATTAAGTACACCATCAATAGGACAAAAAACCACAGCCTATAGAATAGGGCATGAACTTCACCAATCAATCATCCAACAGAGGGATAATATCCAAAATATTAATTCATAACAGTCTGGATTAGTCAACTCTCCTAACACTGTTAGACTTATTTTAGCTTTCGGTTTAAGTGAATCTGAAAATTAAAGTAGTCACAAAGTCTGAGCCTACAGTTCAAGGCAACAGAAGACTAATATTCAAAATAAAATGAATCAAAAATTAAGCATCAACAAATAAAGTAACCTAATAAACAGCTTGAGAAAGAAATTAGGGAAATTACACCCTTCACAATAGGCACAAATAATATATAATACTTTGATATGATTTTAACCAAGAAAGTAAAAAGATCTGTATAACAAGATCTTGAAGTCTCTGAAGAAAGAAATTCCAGAAGATCTCAGAAGATGAATAGATCTCCCAAGCTCATGGATTGGCAGGATTACTATTTTAAAAAATAGTGATCTTGCCAAAAGCAATCTACAGATCCAATGCAATCCCCATCAAAATCCCAACTGAATTTTTCATATAGTTAGAAAGAGCAATTTGCAAATTCATTTGGAAAAAACAAAAACCCAGGATAGCAAAAACTACCCTCCACAATAAAAGAATCTCTGGTGAATCACCATCCCCGACCTCAAGCTTTATTACACAGCAATAGTGATAGAAACTATATGGAATTGGTACAGAGACAGGTAGGTAGATCAATGGAATAGAATTAAAGACTCAGAAATTAACCCACATACCAATGGTTACTTGATCTCTGACAAAGGAGTTAAAGGAAAAAAGGATAGCTTTTTCAACAAATGGTGTTGGTTCAACTGGTGGTCAGCATGTAGAAGAATGAAAATTGATGCATTCTTATCACTCTGTACAAAGCTCAAGTTCAAGTGGTTCAAGGACCTCCACATAAAAACAGATACACTCAAACTAATAGAAGAAAAAGTGGGGAAGAACCTCAAACACATGGGCACTGGGAAAAATTTCCTGAACAGAACACCAATAGCTTGACACATGGGACCTCGTACAATTGCAAAGATTGTCTAAGGCAACAAACATTGTCATTAGTACAAAAAGGCAATCAACAAATTAAGAAAAAATCTTTACCAATCCTACATCCAATAGAGGGCTAATATTCCATGTATATGAAGAACTCAAGAAGTTAGACTCCAGAGGGTCAAAGAACCCATTAAAAATGGGGTACAGAGCTAAACAAAGAATTCTCATCTGAGGAATATCAAATGGCTGAGAAGCACCTAAAGAAATGTTCAACATACTTAGTAATCAGGGAGATGCAAATCAAAACAATACTGAGATTCCACCTCACAGCAATCAGAATGGCTAAGATCGAAAACTCAGGTGACAACAGATGCTGGCGAGGATGTAGGGAAAGAGGAATACTCCTCCATTGTTGGTGGGATTGCAAGCTGGTACAACCACTCTGGAAATCAGCCTAGAGGCTCCACAGAAAACTGTACATAGTACTATCTGAGGACCTAGCTATTCCACTTCTGTGCATGTACACAAAAATATTCCAACATATAACCAGGACACATGTGCTCCTATGTTCAAATCAGTCTTAATAGCTAGAATTTGGGAAGAACCGAGAAGCCCCTCAACAGAGGAATGGATACAGAATATGTGGTCCATCGAAATAATGGAGTACTAATCAGCTATTACAAACGAAGACTTTATGAAATTCATAGGCAAATGGATGAAAGTAGAAAATATCATCCTGAGTGAGGTAAGCTAATCACAAAAAGCCACACATTGTATGGTGGATATTATCATAAATACTCGGTTTACCCAAGATACAATCCACAGAGCACATGAAACTAAAGAAGAAGGGAGACTAATGTGCGGATGCTTCAGTCATTCTTAGAAGGGGGAACAAACATATTCATAGGAGGATATAAAAAGACAAATTTTGGGGCAGAGCCTGAAGGAATGGCCATTCAGAGACTACCCCACCTGGGGATCCAGCCCAATCATACATACAGCCACTAAACCCAAACAATATTGTTTATGTCAAGAAATGTATGCTGACAGGAGCCTGATATAGCTGTCTCCTGAGAGGCTGTGCCAGAGTCTGACAAATACAGAGGTGGATGGATGCTCACAGCCAACCAGTAAACTGAGAACATGGTCCCTGTTGGCGGAGTTAGAGAAAGGACTGAAGGAGTTGAACAGGTTTGCAATCCCATAACAACAACAATACCAACCAACCAAAACTCCGAGGGACTAAACCACTATCCAAAGAGGACACGGGTAAACTCCCTGGCTCCAGCTTGTTAGGCACCTATTGGAAGAGAAACCCTTGGTCTGGCCAAGGCTCAATGCCTTGGTGCAGGGGAATGTCAGTGCAGGGAGGAGGGAAGTTGTGGGTGGTTGGGGTTGGGGAATACCCTCACAGAAAAAGGAGGAAGGGGGATGGGATATGGGATTTATGGACAGAAAACATAGAGAGGGGATAACATTTGAAATATAAATAAAAAATGTCCAATAAAAAAGGGTACACAGGCAAAGAGAAAATTCTCAAAGAAGAATCTCTAATAGCTATGAAGCACTTAAAGAAATACACAACATCCTTAATCATCAGATCCCAATGACACTGAGATTCCATCTTCCCCCTGACAGAATGATTGAGATCAAAAATCTCAAGTGACAGTACAGTCTGGTTAGCATGTCAATGAAATGGGGCACTCTTCCACTACTGATGGGAGTAAAAACTGGTACTACTTTGGAACTGAATTGGCGCTTTCTCCAAAAAACTGTAAATACAATAACTTATTCTAGAAAGTATGACTAAGGAAACAGACCTGTCAGGAGTGAAGCTATAGGTTACTCCTCCAGGGAAGCAAACAAAGCTTATTGATGTGCTTACTGTAGGTGGAATGAATAAGGAATGAACAGTACAGGAAAGAAGTTATAAATACTACATAATGCCAAAAGGCCAGTTAAAGAAATGGGGATTATAACTGACAGAAGTGTTTCTATCATATATCGATAAGAAGATGTTTGTAAAAATATATGATTTTTCTATCCTGGTTCTCTTATTGTGTAATGGTAACAATAATTAAGAGACTATCAGTGGTTGTAAAATGGAAGATTTGAGCTATTGAAAAAATATTCCTTTAAGGACATTACAACTCCTCTAAAATCTGTAATATATTTGAGATTTCACTTTTTATTGGGTATTTTCTTTATATTTCAAATGTTATCCCCTTTCCTGATTTCCCCTCCGGATACTCCCACCCTATCCTCCCTCCCCCTGCTTCTATGAGGGTGCTCAGCCACCGACCCATCCATTCCCTCCTGCCTCTCTCCCTGGCATTCTCCTACACTGGGGGCATTGGGCCTTCACAGGACCAAAGACCTCTCCTCACACTGATGCCTATCAAGGCCATTCTCTGCTACATAGGCAGCTGGAGCTATGGGTTGCTCCATGTGTACTCCTTTGTTGGTAGCTTAGTCCCTGGGAGCTCTGAGGTGTCTAGTTGATTGATATTGTTGTTCTTTCTAAGGGGGATGCAAACCCCTTCAGCTCCTTCAATCCTTTCTCTAACTCCTCCATTGGGGACCCTGTTCTCCATTCAATGGTTGGCTGTGAGCATCTGCCTCAGTATCTGTCAGGCTCTTGCAGAGCCTCTCAGGAGACAAGTATATCGTGCTCCTGTCAGCACGTTCTTCTTGCATGGGATAGTTATATTGTGTTGGGCATAATTATGAACTGGTTAAATATATAATGTATTTGGAATTCTACATGTGATGGTTATCCTAACTCGGATATGCTTATTGTTTTCATTTGTTCAATAAAAATGACAATAATGAAATATGATTTTCTTATGTTAAGATATAGGCTTGTGATAGATATTCTCGATTGACAACATGATTACCTCTGAAATTCATTGAAATCCAAGCAGCTAGATACACTTTAGTGAACTTTTTTTTATTATATTATGTAAAGTGAAAATAGTGGCTATTATTCAGGCCCACACATTCTCAGCATCCTATTTAAACTATCTAAAGCATATGGAAGAAAGAAGCTTTTTTTTCTGTTGTACTTGTCCTTACTTCTTCACTGGCATTAGATCTTTACTTCTTAGAATCATACCCAAGAACAGCTGAAACACAAGTTTTCTGTATTGGACGATTACCTTGTTCTTGGACTTTTCTGTTTGTAGACAGCCATTGTTACACTAGCTGAACAATTAGGTGGATGCCACTCTAACAAATTCCATTCAAACTCCTACCATTTCTCTTCCTCTAAAAAGTGCTCATTAAATCAGTAGTTACTCAGTTCCTTGGAAAGAATTTTTGCTTGGACAAATATTTGGAATATCTTAACGAAATTATATATTATAGTTTTGTATATACATTTTTAAAAATAATGTTTCCTACACAGTTTTCTTCAAAATTTCTCACCATGAAGAGAAAGTTACATATTAACATTTAAAATATTCCCCACTGGATAGTTCCTCCAAATCAGCTAGGGATAGGAAAGAGGACTTTAGAAAATGAGCCACAGACTTAAAACTCAGTTTCATGTAAAAAATCTAGTCCCTTTAGAGCTGAGCATGATGAATTCACCTATAATTCCAACACTCACAAGAATGATCCACAAAAATCGCAAGAAATTCATGACTAGCCTTGTCAAACAGAAAGTTCCATGCTCTTTTGAGCAGAGTAGCCCCTTCTTCCAATAAATAAAATAAAGAACGGTAACCCATATATACTTGAATTAAATTTAATCTATTATTAAACTACCTTTATTTCAAATAACAGATCAATTAACACACTGCCTGATTCTCCATAGTGAACAAAACATTTTTTATATAAAAGGGAAAACAACACATTGGAAGGCAGTATTTCTGATTGCCAAGATAATGTTAAAACATAAAGCAAAAAACTGTGTATTTATTGATGTCAGTAATTCTGACCATCCTGACATTTTAAAACAGTGGGTGATGTAACTCCCATAAACCAGCAGTGTTGTATCATTCCTCCTGTGGACTGTATTATTTTACATACATTTATTTCAGGATTATTTTTTCATGAGATTTTAGCAATGGCAATAATGAGCATGAAGCTCAAGATTCCCTCTCACTCATAGAACACATGGTCTGTGGGTGGAATGGAATGCTGCCTCTCATCTAGTTTTTGCTCCTGAGAAACAGCACATTTCTAGAAGAAATTTGAATTGTGCAGCTTGGACTCCATCATAGACTCTTTAGCAAATTCCATAAAGGCATAATACAAATTCCACAATTTAATCATTCAGATTGGATTGTTCCCAAGAGAACATATTCCTACCCTTGTCTCATATTTGTATATGAGTGTGTGTGTGTGCGTGTTTGTATGTATGTATTATGATTATACCACAGAAAATTCATAGAAGTATAGATATCAGCAAACAACAATCTATGATTGGTGACCTTTATTTTCTTATTATGTGGTTGCTGGTATCTAAATCAGGTCATCAACCTGGGTGGTAAGCTTCTTTTCCAAATGAGCTTTTCTTGCTACCACCTGCTCAAAAAAAAAAATTTTTGTTTCTATCTCCGCATTATCTTCTAAATTGAGGGAGAGGTCAGTAATATAACCTGCCACCAAAGTTCTGATGGCTGAAACATATTTTCTCTTGAATTTTGAAATGTCGGGTCCCGCTCAACATTCCTGATTCAAAATCTGCATCTGAACATAATCTCTGGGTGATCTATATATAAATTAAAATGTTATCATATACCATACTGATACTTGCACGTTCACATATACTGTATCATTATTTGCATTAACAAAGCTGTGAAGTTGGCGTAGGTGTTCATTAAAGAAAACTATGTTCTATTTACAAAATAGTATTTTGTTCAGCCATATAAGTGATTGGAATTATGCAGTTTTCTGGAAAACATATGCACTTCAAGATAAATGTATCAAGAAAAGTATGCTAGAGTTTGAAAGTCAAATAGCACATTTTTTCTCTGATTTTTGGACCATAGACTACAGATAGATACACAAAATATGTTCCCTGAATATTGTAGAATTCCAGTTGTGGACCAATCACTGGCTATTTTTCAGGTTTAGCATTTTTGCTTCAAACCATTTCCTGAGATATTGGTATTTTCAGATTGATTACTTGAGCTGGGATCCCGCATTAGATCTCAAAAATTGTATGTAATTTGGTCTTGTTTGAGATTTTTTCTTCTCATGTTTATCTTCTGATTGAACTCATAGTTGGCATATGCTTTATACTTATGGAGCACTCTTTGGATAATTTAATGATCTTAATATATTCTATAATTTTTATTTCAATATGTGATAATATATACCAAAAATTAACTTTAGGAACAAAATTGTCAAACTTCCACAATCCAACAAAGAGCAACAAAGCTTTTCCAAACCTCTAAAGCAATTCCTAAAATATACTAGAATAACTTCAATAGGGGCAGAGGACCAAAAAAAGAAGAGTTAGATATAGAGTTCTAATATTAAATTAACAACTATGATGTTAACTTTTGACAGTCACTTGTACATAAAGTAACATAGCGTATATAGCAAGCACTTAATAAAATTGGACAAGCATAGGAGTTTTTTAGAATCAAACAATTAATAGACATTAATACATACACGGAGAAAAATTACTTGTAACATTTCATAACCAAAGATAAATCTTATCAGAATCTGAGTCATGTTCTCCCATATATTTTGCTTTGCATGATCAGAATATATCAAAAATAGGAGAACAACAAAAATATTAATTTTCAAAATATATGTATAAAGAAAAAGCTACATAGTTCTTACCTTAACATTCAAATAGAAATTCATTTATTCAGTAGTGACTTAATTTACAGTTCTCATTCTACCAAGAAGTATTTTAAAACTGAGTTGATCCAAACACTTTCAATTTCCATTTTTATTAGAAAACTTTCTTTTTGGTAAGATGAGCCATACTGTACCCCAAAGAGAAAGCACACATCCAAAAATACTAATTAAAAGAAAATTGAAAAGATACAGGTCTACTTAAAAATATTCTTCATAAGAAGGAAGGCCCTGTGTAACAAAAAATGAAATTTTAATATTATACTAACTTTTTATTCAAGCAAAACCAACCATAACATTTTAAAATCAGTAATAACAAAGGTTGAAGTGTTTAAAAACAGAAATCATTTTGACAAGAACCAAGCAAAGAACAATACAAATATCTAATAATAATACAATATTAATATTACATAATATCTTTTAATTTTTTCAAAATATAATTGCATCTGTTAGGAAATAGTAAAGAATATCAAAATAGAAATTGTTAGTCATGATTTTGGGAGAAACATAAAGAAAGAACTGAGAGACATCAGAAAATTAAAAGGGCCAGAAAATTTTCATGTGTGAAGATGCTCACTAAACGAGCCTGGAACATAAGTGAAATGTCCATAATTCATACAAAGGTGTCAGGGGAAAAATCAGCTCCACTAAATACACAAAGAACTGCTACTTAAATTCTGGAGCAGCAATTTCTACACATACAATTATCCATACACAATAATAATAAATAAAACATTTAAAATATTAGCAATAATAACAATAAATACAAGTAAATAATAAATAGTAAAGACAAGAATGATGTGGACTAAAAACAGAAATCATTTTGACAAGAACCAAGCAGAGAACAATACAAATATATAATAATAATACAATATTAGTAGTACATAATATCTTTTAATTTTTTCATAATATAATTGCATCTGTTAGGAAATAGTAAAGAATATCAAAATAGAAATTGTTAGTCATGATTTTGGGAGAAACATAAAGAAATGGTTTACATTTATAAAATATAACAAAATTTGGCTATGTTCCTGATTTCATAAGTTTTGTTGGGTTTCTGATTTTATTTATTAAATAATATTTATTAAAATGGAGTAAAATGAAATCATACTGCTAAATTGCAAAATAGATTTGGGAGTGCACTTCTGAGATTCTATGCAAGAATCACTGATAAGAATTATAAAAGAGCTATTTGTGATTCTTTCAAATTCTCATGTGAATTAATCACAGATATTAGTCGTCACTTACATTTGTTCTACATGTTTTACTGAGTTTTGCAATTGTATCTCACTTCTCAATATCAAAATACCTTAGGTGAACATAGGCTGCTATATCACAGCCACAAGAATTAATAAGCTCACAGCTCTGAAGCCTGGAATTCTCAAGTCATGTTACCACTACAGGCAGGCACTTTAGTTAAACACCTTCCCAGGTTGTGTACTCCTATCCTCTTCCTTTGTGAATGTATACAAAGAAAGAGGGATCAAATTATTATCTCCGGACTAGGACCTGATTGACCTTAAGTACTTCTCTATATGTCTTATTTCCAAATATATTCACATTAAAACTTGCGTTTTCAGTATGCGAATGGAGACAGGGGATCATTTATTTTGCATTCAAAATATATCCATCCCTTCCCCAAAGCCTCAAGCTATTAATGTGTTCTGGTAGTAATGCTGAACTCTAAAGCACAAAGTCTAATCTAAGTGTGTAAGTCGGACATGGGGAAGACTTAGGACATAGAATCTACTGGAGGTGAAATTCGTCCACATTTCTGAACCTGTGAAAGAGTAGTAATGAGTTGAAAAAATGCCTTGTAAGCTATACATAGGAGACATTCACAACCAAAAGGAAAAAGATAGAAGGGGATTAAAAGAGACAGTGGGTCTCATGTAACTCTAAAGCCTCACAGCCCTGAAATTATGTAAAATATTAATTATTACTTTTAAAAGTGTTCTTAATTGATTGCCTATGGAAGTTCAAAGAAATTGTTCCAGAAAACCACATGTTCTATGGAGTGGTCCAATCACAAAGATTCTGGATTTCCAGGCATAAAAAAAAAGAAATTATATAGTTGGCCAACCTGAAACTTATACAGTCTCTATGGATACATTTGTCCCTATACTTGAACTAGATAGCATTTTTGCTTCCAAATGTCACTGTCAGCTCATCATGTAGTCCACATTGGTGTTAATTCATCTGTGTAAATCTATTTATATTATTGGATTCTGCTGCTGTGGGTTATTAATTTGTATGTCATGATCCCCTAGTGTCCTTTCCAAATAGATGTCCAACTGTACTTTTTGTGTTCTTCTAAGGAAAAAAAGAATCACAAAAACAAAAACTAAAAAAACTTCACTTCTTTTCAATGTGGGTAGGCAAAGAGTTGTCCAGTCTTCAAGTTCAGATTTCCTCTGCTTGATAATTAAATTTTCAATTTTTCTATAAGCATTCATAATTGGTCTTATGCAATGAGAAAGATTATGACTTCACTTCTATAATTTCATTTATAATTCTGTTTATTTAGATAATTGGTTTCAGGGTTCATAAAATCCTTCAAACACACACAAACAAAAAGGTCACAGTGTCATCATGTGTTTCTTAACATTTTGACAAAAGTAGTTTTTCTCCTTTTTGACGATAATCATGTATTTTTCTGTTGTAGCCCTCAACAGAATAACCCTGTCCCCTTTCTCAAGTCAGTCTTCAAGCCTGGTGCAGTTTAAGGAATTTGTGTTATTGAAACTTTGCTTTGAAAGAGTATAATATGTCCTTTGTCAACTTGGTTTTCCATAGAATATCACAGGATATTCACTTGGTTAAAAAGGAGAATTTATTTACTTATTATTTGCAGTTCTAAAGTCTGGAAATTATAGTGTGTAGACTAGCAAGGTTAGATTTTGGAGAAGTTTCTTCCCAACTTGCAAAGTTTGTTCTTTTCATCAGAAGGTCTTTTCTCAAGCCTGAATGTAGAGACAAAGCATAAGATCTCAGAGCTCCTCTGTGTTTCTAATGTCAAATGCTTATTTACTCCAACCTTCCATTGGGAAAATTAATTCACCGTAGGACTTTGTTGATCTTAATTATCTCATTTTTAAGTCACCAAATCATCAAATTATGGATTAGACCTTCAACATAGGGGTTCAGAGGAGGAACAGAATTTTAAAATAATGTACAGATAAAAGAAGTGTTTTTTTTTTACCTTAAAAGGTTAAAAACCTATAAAAGATATATATATATTCCTTGAAAATTTTTATAATATATGCAGTGTATTTATGATCATACACAATACATATCTCCTCTACTCTACAAAAATATCCCTCCTAATTATATCCTATTTTCCAAGTTGTTCAGTGAGGTCTTGGAATGTATGTTCTCTTTAGGGTCATACTTACTTACTACTTAGGAAGTCATACATCTCTTCAGTTTCTTACATTTCATTTAAATTTATCATTTATTTGTATACATGAACGTAAATGTTTAGAAAAGTAAGTAGTATTGTTTCAGTTTGGCTAAATGACAGAATAAATTCCATGTAAGACCAAATAGTTCATCTATAGAAGTTGACTGAATAAAATCCTGAGAAATTACAGTCTACAGGAATTAAATCTCTAGTTATCATGCCATTTTCCTGCATAGAGTTGGTGATCCAGTGTGTCCATTGTTATAACAGGACAAGAAAATATTAAAAGGATCCAAAGAATTATCTATTTCCATGTATTAATTATCCTACAAAAATTTGAAATCTGTTTTATTATGATTGATTCAAATGAGAAATATTTTTTCACAGTTTCAGGCATATAAACACTTGGTCCCCAGCTGATGGCAATAGTAGAAAGCAGGAGTTGCTGATGTAGCTTTGCTGCAGGAAGTATAATGCCCCTTGATGCAGGTTTGCTATTCAAAGCCTCACACCAGTTCCCCCTCTTTAGATCAGGCCCATGCTTTGGCTTATGTGTAACAATTTGTCTGTAACAGCTTCTTAGGAGACCTGAACATTCCACCCTGCACCAGAACCAGGAAGGTAAGCAACTCAAAATAGTCAGGAAGTCCCTGATACATTTTAGATTTACTATGCTTTTCCTCCCAGAATAAAAAACAAACCAAGGAACTCAGGAGATTATGCTGAGAGCAGACCAGCTGCCTGAAAGAACCAGAAACCAGTAAAGGTAAGAGGTATGGACCCAGTAAAGTCCTTGGAAAGTATACTTTCCAGCCTTTAGAGTCATCTGAAGGTTTCACAATATGCCAAAGGTTTGTGTTTTTCGTGAGCTGAAAATCATACTTGGGGAACATAGCTGTCTTAGGTGACTTTTGTTTCTAAAAGTAACCCTTCACTAGTACTGCTGTGTGTATTACCAATTTTATGCATTTCTTCATCAGTTTGTACCTTGGTGACATTATTCTATCATAGGGCCCCAATCTGGGATGAGAAAATTGTGTGTTGTGTCTCCCCAGAAAATGCCCTGTTATATAACATAAGGGTATGAATTAGTTTTTGTTTGTTTTCTTTTTATGACTGGTTTATTCCATGCCCCTATGTCATGGTGGAAAATTATTTCACTAGGACCATCAGCAAAAATAACAACTTTCTTCTGTAAGTCATTTTTGTTCATGTTTTTTATCACAGCAATAGAAAATTATGTTCAGAGAGAGGATCATATCAGAAAATGAGCTTTGGCTGAAACCATGTTTTTCTAAGAAAGAAGGTAGAATATTTTGTAGCTTGTAATAAAGTAGGTAAAAGTTCTGAGCACAGCCTAGAGTGCCATTCTAGTGGGACCCTAAGGCCTCAGCCCAAGAGATTTCAGTGCATAGTTGGCCTTTCCATTTTGCCAAGAAGCTTACTGTGCTCTGCCCATGTCCTGAGAACTTGCTTGAGGCTAATATATGCAATGGAAAAAGGTCATTATTTGTTAACGAGATTAAGTCTTTTATGAAGTGGTTTACTCTTCACTTAAATAAATCATAGGATACCTTCAGAGCAAAATACTCCAACTTTTCTGTCATTTTTGAGCCTCCCAAAGAGAGCCTAAGAGTTTTGCTTGCTTGCTTGTTTGATTTTGTTTTGTTTTTCTTCCTGAAAAATAACAAGGAGAAACTCTGTTGCTGCTTTGATTCCAGGAGGAAAGAGTCCATTCAATGATGGAAGTTGAACATGTAATGCTTTTATCCACATGTAATGCTTTTAGAGACATGAACAGTGAAAAAATGGAGGCATCATGGACTCTTCCTCTGGAGTAGAAGAGATCTCCTGTGGTCCAGCAATATGTAATTGTCTCAAGAGGTGAAGAGTCTAACAGGCTTTGGGTTTTGAAAGCAGGGATAAGACTGGAAAGTGAAGCCTGTATTTTCATAGGACATGCCACGATGTTGGAGCTAGTACAATGGGGTCTATCTGACCTAACAGAGTTGTATGTTGGAAGCAAAGCAATCTTGTTTGTTTGACATTGATCGTGAAGCTGTACGACTGCACTATTATGTTCTAGTCTTGCTTCAGTCTAATATTTTCTCACTACCGCATTCTGAACTTTTGGAACTATAATATTTATTCTATGATACTTCATGTTTGAGAACCTAGAACAGTAGACTTACAATCTGGAATAAAAAGCTGTATTCAGAACATATCTATTTCTATCAAAATAACAGTTAGGTGCGCTAAGGTGAAAAGAACAGGGTTTTCTTTTGGGGGAGTTTTTTTAATTTTTATTACATATTTCTTTACTTACATTTCAAAGATTATTCCCCTTCCCAGTTTCCTGCCCATAAGCCCCCATTCCCTCCCCTACCACTTCACCATACGGGTATATCCCCATATACATCCAATAATTGCCCTTCCCCATATTCCCCAGCACTGGGCAGGGGGGTCCAACCTTGGGAAGACCAAGGGCTTTCCCTTCCACTGGTGCCCCAACAAGGCTATTCTCTGCTACATATGCAGTTGGAGCCCTGGGTCAGTCCATGTATAGTCTTTCGGTAGTGGTTTAGTCCCTGGAAGCTCTGGTTGATTGGCATTGTTGTTTTTATGGGGTTGCAAGTTCCTTCAACTCTTTCAATACTTCCTCTAATTCCCCACAAGGGGGTCCAATTCTCAGTTTGGTGGTTTGATGCTAGCATTGACCTCTGTATTGGACATGTTCTGGAGGTGTCTCTCAGAAGAGATCTATATCCAGTCCCTTTCCACATGCATTTTTTAGCTTCATCAATATTATTTAGTTTTGGTAGCTGTATAGATGTGGCCCACATGTGTGTCAGGCTCTGAACGGCCATTTCTTGAGTCCCTGCTCTAATCTTTGCTTCCATATCTCCTCCTATGTATATTTTACCCCTTTTAAGAAGGAGTGGGAGCATCTGAATTTTGTTCATCCTTCTTCTTGAGCTTCCTGTTGTCTGTAGATTGCATCTTGGGCAATTTGAGATTTTGGGCTAATATCCATTTATCAATGAGTGCATACAAATTATGTTTTCTTGTGATTGAGTAATATCACTCAGGATGATATTTGTTAGTTCATTCCATTTGCCTATATAATTCATGAAGTCATTGTTTCTGATAGCTGTGTAATACTCCACTGTGTAGATGAACCACATTTTTTTGAATCCATTCCTCTGTTGAAGGGCACCTGGGTTCTTTCCAGTTCCTGGCTGCTATGAACTTAGTGAAGCATGTGTCTTTATTGTATGCTGGAGTATCTTTTAGGAATATGCCCAAGAGAGGTGTAGCTGGGTCCTCAGGTAGTGGTGGAATGTCCAATTTTCTGAGGAACCTCCAGACTGATTTCCAGAGTGCTTGTTCCAATTTGCAATCCCACCAACAACGGAGAAGTGTTCCCCTTTCTCCACATCCTCACCAGCATCTATTATCACCTGAGGTTTTAATCTTAGACATTCTGACTGATGTGAGGTGGTTTTGATTTGCGTTTCCCTGATGACTAAGAATATTGAACATTACTTTTGGTGCTTTTTGGCCATTTGATAATCCTCAGCTGAGAATGTTTTGTTTAGCTTTGTACCCCATTTTTAATATGCTGATTTGGTTCTCTAGAATCTAACCTCTTGAATTCTTTGTATATTTTGGATATTAGCCCTCTATCAGATGTCGGATTGGTAAAGATCTTTTCTTAATCTGTTTTGTCCCAATGACAGTGTCTTTTGCCTTACAAAAGCTTTGCAGTTTTATTAAGTACCATTTGTCGATTCTTGATCTTAGAGCATAAGCCATTGGTGTTTTGTTCAGGAAATTTTCCCCAGTGCCCATGTATTTAAGACTCTTCCATGCTTCTGAATTTTTGTACTGGGGTAGTAGAACCCATAGTTTTCAAACTTTTGGCATAGAACTCAAAGTACCGTGTCCCCACCAGGTTAGACCAACCCATTTCCAATTTGTAGTAATTCCCCCACCCTCTATGTTCCTTTAACCACCAGCAACATGTCCTTGACATTCACAAGGATATCAAGTTGTTCTTGTTCCATTATCTACTAGTCAAAATATAAACAAATAAAAAACAAGACAAAGCAAAGTAAAACAAAACAGCAACAAAACAGAGCAGTGTCGCTTGGATGTCAAGGGCAAAGATGCAAGATTTCTGAATCAAATGGTATCTAGTAAGGTGAGAAATGTCACTTGGAGTTGCAATGAAAAGAAGCAATTACTTCAGAGGGAAATAATGTGGTATGAAGAGTACTGGACAATAAATAACTTTAGTGAACAATAGGTTCCTTTCGGTAGCTAAATAGCTTCAGAGAATTAGGCCTAAATTAACCCGAAATGTCTTACCATTTAAAATTCTGGTATTGTCAGTCCTCTTATAAGGGTAGGCATTCAGGTATTAACCCTTAAATGAAGTGAATCTGAATAATAGCAAATAGTTTGTAATAGGTTGTTAATGCTAAAATATTTAACTCTAAGGTCAAGAACAGTGATTTGTGTGACACAAATCAGTATTCATCGTGATGATAAATGCACTGAGAGACCTGAATGAGAAAATTCATATTTCAGATATTAAATTAATTACATATAGATCTTTTTTTGGAAATCTTTATTTTATCTCTGGTTTCTTTTCTTGCTATGTCCTGCTTAGCTCAGTACCTTGACTTGAATAAGATTCTAAATGAATGAAAATAAAAATAGAATTACACAACACATGTACAGAAAAGCTGGGTCAAGTGTTATGTATTCTCTTTGCTGAAGTAGCATCAACAACAGAAGAAACTCAAACCTCAGCTTCTTTGTTGTATCGGGACAAGGGGTGGGTCAGAGAGATGGTATCCCAGAAGAACAGTCTTTAGCTATACATATATGGAAGGAGGAAGATGCACTTAATAGTCAATGATTCACAGTCACACTTAGGTAAGTAGAATGTTTTGTGGAGTCTAACCTTGAGCATAGAAATATTTGCATTTACCACAGGTATTCCTGGACATGGCCATACCCCATCAACTATACATACTGATCTGTTGTTTAGAATATTTTCAGTAAAGGGAGATTTCTTCTCCTCATGCCCTGATAGATAAGCCAGAATGAATCCACCAAACCTTCCATAGCCTGGACCTGATCATTTGCTCCTGGTGGTCCTCTGCCCTTATACTGTCCCACTGGCCTCTAAGAAGGACAGTAATGAAAATTTATTGCTCTTCCTTGTTATTCTCATCATGCACCATATACAAAATGGTCAAAAGGCTACTATATGTTCTAGTGATAACATAGATTTTCAAGCTTGGACTGATCTTGAATTCCTTATGTCACTGACAATTATCCTGAACTCCAGATTCTCCTACTTCTAACTTCATAGTTATAAGCTTGGGGCACTGAATATGGTTCATTTGGTTAATGTTCTTGACACTCATCTTGATTTGTAACCCTTGCTGTTCTGAAACCATGATATCCCTTCTGCCTCAGCATTTGAATTTCTGGAATCACAGATTTTCACCACTGTGTATTCTTGTCAAGTCTCAACAAACTTTTCAACTTCTTCAGACAAACGATTCTTCTCTTAAAGGAAGGGTAAGTATCTCCTGCTTAGTTATAAATATTCTTCAAACTAATGCTATCCCTTCATCTCCTGTGATCCTAGGGTCATGTTGAACAGTTAGTGGTTAGTGGTTAGGGGTTAGTGATTGATTTGAGCTCCTAGTTTTGACAGAAGACCCTCTCTCTATGCCCACTTTACCTTCTTGCATCAGAATTCTGTGTTCCTCATTTTTCATTGCACACTTAGGAATGTTTCATATAGTTGGCATGGGCATAAGCCAACTAATCTTTTCTTTTCTCACTCTCTCCCACCTCCCTTTCTTTCTCTCTTTGACAAGGTCTCATAAACTCTTCAGGTTAGCATTCAACACAGAGTATAGATGAGGATGGCTTCCAATTCCCTCTACCTCTCAAATCCTGGAATTATACATAAACGCTATCACGTCTGAATTTCTACCATTTTAAAATCAGAGTTGTTTAAAACACAAAATGTATATAGATACACATGTGTATATGTATATTAACAGGAATCTATGTTGTAGTTTTTAAAAGAGTTATTTGCTTGCTCTGTTCTATCAAGTCACCACTGACTCTGATCCTTCTAAATTCTTGTATATCTATGAAAGTTTATGTGTATCTTTTCTTTCATTAAACTTCAATCCATACTGAAGAATAAAAGGAAAATAAAAATAACATATCAATTGATTATAAAAAGGTTAATAGATAAACTATCCATATAAAATGGACAATTATTAATTAGAATAATTAATAATTTATAGATATTATATTTTTATATTGGCCCATTTTGAAAATATACACAGAGATAAAAACAAAACAAACATTTCTTATATGTTACAGAAAGATTTAAGTTAACCTTGAATAAGTTAAAAGAATATGAACACTAATAAAAAAATCAAAATTATTGAAATTCAGGTATATAATAAAGATCACATTGAAAATGATGTGATAAAATTATTCATAAATTAAACTTTTATAGTTATGGAATGGATATACTATTTATTTATACTACTGAATTGGTTGTGATTTTCAAAGCAATGACTCTTATTTCTAGTGTATAATTTAAAATTATTATAATAATCATACAAAAGAAATAAAAAAAAAAATAAAAACTCCTAGGATTTGGAGAGGTAAATTGTAGATTCATTTGTGCCAAGATGAAATGTGGAGTGAGGATTAAATACATTAAAAAGTTTGAAAAGCTAAAGGAACTCAAGGCAAATTAAAGGGGAAAGAATTAAGAAGTTAAAATTTTCTTAAAAGTTTTGAGCTCAAGAAAAGAGAAAAGAATTGTTAAGAAGTTAAATTTTTCTTAAAAGATTTGAGCTCAAGAAAAGAATGTGACTACCAAGTGTCTGAATTAAGGGATATTTCATAAATTACTCTAAAAATCATTTCACTTACATAGAATCTTCTATGTTATTATTAAATAATTTGTATATGAAAGAATTTCAATATATCTGTATATATATGTATATGTATATGGATGTTATACATATATATTTAAATTATATGGCTCTACTAATGGGAGATGTCTCCTAAAAAATTGTACGCTGCTATACAAGGTCTTGGGCTCAGATACATGAAAACTTGCTTGGTAATGCAAACTTTCTTTTCTTTTTCATATAATAACTTCTATGCAAAGAAAATAGCATACAACAGCACTCCTATTCATCCATTGGCTCGTATATTTTTTCTTCCATTTTTATTAAATTGCATAATTCTTATTTACAATTCAAATGTTATTCCCTCTCCCGGTTTCCTGTCC
The DNA here is from genome assembly GCF_011064425.1 of Rattus rattus. Taxonomy (NCBI): domain Eukaryota; kingdom Metazoa; phylum Chordata; class Mammalia; order Rodentia; family Muridae; genus Rattus; species Rattus rattus. The sequence goes on from NC_046156.1 coordinate 161,569,463, forward strand.
ATCAGCCTCCTTCCCCTCCCTCCCCTTCTATGGGTGTTCCCCTCCCACCCCTCTCTAGCATTCCCTTGCATGGTGGTCCATATACAGCAGAGCCAGGACTTCTGCTTCACTGGTGCCCCAACAAGGCTATTCACTGCTACCTATGCAGTTGGAGCCATGGATCAGTCCATGTATAGTCTTTGGGTAGTGATTTAGTCCCTGGAAGCTCTGGTGGGTTGGCATTGTTGTTCTTATGGGATTGCAAGCTCCTTCAGCTCCTTCAGTCTTTTCTCTAATTCCTCCAACGGGGGTCCTGTTCTCAGTTCAGTGGTTTGCTGCTGGCATTCGCCTCTGTATTTGACATGTTCTGGCTGTGTCTCTCAGGAGACTTCTATGTCCTGTTCCTGTCAGCCTGCACCTCTTAACTTCATCCATCGTATCTAATTTTGGTGAATATATATATATGGGCCACATGTGGGTGAGGCTTTGAATGGCCATTCCTCCAGTCTCTGCTCTAAACTTCGCCTCCCTATCTTCTCCTATGGATATTACTTTCAACCCGTACTAAGGACATAGCTTAGATCCTAGGGTCTTTTGTGCTGGCAAGTCCAGATAAAACAGTAAATGTCAGACTCAATAATGGACCTGTTCTCAAATAATAAGTGAAAAAACTGTCTGAGCAAGAAAGCTGACATCACGTCTTCTACTTGTTCCTGAACTGGTTCTTATGCCAGCATCTATCTCACACAACACAGACACAGACACAGACACACACACACACAGACACACACACACACACACACACACAGTGTCATTATGATCCATTATTTATACTGTGTGCCTTATACTCTCAACAAAGAAACAAATGCTACTGAATTTTATTCTAAAGTACTGACATGTGGAATACAGTGTATGAAATATTTTGTTCTATTTCCTTCCAAAAAAAAAAGAAACTATTTAAGACAGTTTGTGGGTATTACAGAGAAAAAGACTATTGCAGAAAACAAATTAAAAACAAACATTAAACCAGAAGAAACTTAATTTTGAAACTTCTAGATTTTTATCTAGTTGCTGAGATTTAAACCTGAGTGACAAAAATTCTTTGTCCCCTCAATTAGATCAAAAGCATAGACATCCTATGATTTTGATGTATAAAATTAAGTTTGGATTCTAACCACAAAGAGAATATAAACTGTGGACAATTACCAGAAAGGGGGTAAATATTGGAACTCAGTCATTTCTAATAAAAAATAATATCAAAGAGTGGCACTGGTTGCCTTTTCAAAGAGAACACAAGATATGTAGAGCCAGAATTAGACAAAACTTATTTCCTATGAATAACATTCTGTGCATTTTCATTCATGTGTCATTAAACATATCCAGACAAAGAATGGATGCATGTAGAAACAAAATCACTGGACTCAGTGATCACTTCTATTGTTCTGTTTTGATTCTCTTAATTGTTGCATCCCCTAAATTTATACCTTATAAGAGCAGGGTCTATTGCTAATTATCCAGTTATCTTTTTTATTAAAATATTATCTTAAAACAGTTTGCATGCATCCTGTATGCTTTTTCTGGTTTGTATATCTTTCATCCTATTTTCTTGATTTAATATATTCCATGATAGTTTGGGGATCTGTGATGATTGGTACATCTTATTCTGAAACTCAAGAGCTTTGAAATGATTTTCAAGGAGTTATCACTGAGAGAACATAGAGAATGAGGAAATGAAGGAAACAAGTACATTCTAAAGAAAGTGGTTTATTGCTGATTTGAAAGTGTAAATAGAACGTGATCAGACTTGAGCAAAATATAACTGCCATTTCACCACATGAAAATATGATTTGATTTGGTATTACTGTATATGTTGAAAGTAACTGGTCAATCCAATATGTTGATTTTTTTACTCCCTTTAAAATAGAGATTACCTGAATCAATATGTTTTTGCAACTAGTTTAAAGAAAATAACATTCATTTATTTTTCATAGATGAAAATTAATATATAATTTAACACACTTTTAATAGAATTTCTGGGCTAAATATAGTTACTATTTGTAATGTGAAAAGAACAATGTGACATCTTCAAAGATCCATCATCCTTACATTTAATGACTTTTTTCAAGCTTGGATTAGAAAATGTATCAAATGCAGTTGTGCCTGTATACAATATTGTATAAATCTTTAAATTTTGTTACAAAATAATATTGTCCTTAATAAGGAAGAAAATAAAATATTCAAAACAATGTGCTGTGGTTTGCTATTTATGGAATTATGTAAGCACTATTAAAATCTAGGGAAAGGTAACTTTCTAGAGGAAGTAAAATTGATATTCCTCAGGTCACTGTAACAGTGGTTAAGCATTTAATTTAAATTGTGCACAGTATTAAATTATATTTTTTGAAACATTAAACTTATTTTACTTGGCATTTGTTGTTCATGAAGTTTAGTCATACTGAATTTCAGTGGCTCAAGCCAGCAATCTTTTTTTTTCCCCTTAAGTCTTCTTTTTTTATTTAATATTATTTTTTTACTTATTCACATTACCATCCTGCTCACTGCCCTGTTCCAGTTGACTCTCTACCACAATTTTTCTTCCTTTGCCAAGACTTATTTCTATTTTTTAATATATTTATTTATTTATTTATTTATTTACTGTGTGTTTGTGTGTGTGTGTGTGTTTGTGTGTGTATGTGTGTGTGTGCATGCGCGCATGTGTGTGTGTGTCTCCCAGGGGCCTAGATCTGACTATAGATCACCTGATGTGGGTGCTAGAAATAGAACATGGGTCCTCTACAAGAAAATCAAGTGTTCTTATCCTCCAAACCATCTTTATATCTCAAGCAAAACTTGATGTTTCAAATTTTATAGATTACTATATGAATGGAAGAAATTTAGGTGGTTCTCTAGTTTGTGACCAGCTACAATATAAAAATAATCTCAAATGTATGAGTAAAGGTAGACTGAGGGACAATTAGTCCTCCAATTGAATGGCAACGATTTTCAAGCAAGACATTTATTTATCACAATATCTATCATGTATGTTTCTATATCTTTCTATCTACCTATCGATTATCTACAGTCCTATCTATCTATTACTCAGCTACCTTTATACCTACATATAAATCCATCCATTTATTTCTCCGTCAATCTATCTATGTTCTCTGTCTTGTATCCTATAAACATTCGCATCAAGTCATTTTAGCACGAGTCCAAGAATATCAAGTCTTTAAAGTGCAATGTTGAAGGATTTACTCGTATATGTTCTCCTAACCATTAAATCTAATGATTTACTCATTCAAGAAGTACATCAGAGTACGTTCACATCACTAAAAATGACAATCATGGTATGGGTACAAAATCAAGCCATCATAATTGAAATCTCCCATTTTCCAAATCTGTGACTTAAACAAACATCGTACCAATTGTGTTTCCATTTACTTTTATTTTTCTCCTTTTATTTCCTTTTGAGCTCACTTTTTGTTTTGTTTTTCCATTGTTTTATTCACCACTTTATTTATTTCTTCTTATATTTGATTTCCCACATAAATCTTTATCTCCCTTGTGTTTCAGATGCTAGAACTTCAGCCAAAGAAAACCTATTTTCTTCTTCTTTCTCTATTCTATTTTATGTATTGCACTCAATTATTTTCTGTAGCAGTGAAAGGCTTATTTTGTAGAAAATTTCTGTATATGACATGGGTACAAGCATGGCTTTTCCCCCATCAGCATGTAAGAAATAAAATCTCTAACTATTTCCCACTGGGGACCATTAAGGTGCTATAACAATAGTTCAGAATCAGCTTTCTCACCTGTAATGTTAAAGAGTACCCTCCATTCCCTGAGGAATACTTCAAGCTGGGTTCTGTGTCTTATATGGCACCTTAAGAAGCATCTCTTAGCAAAAATATATTAAAAATCATTTTCCAATGTAACTTGTCTACCTGTTACTATGTGGACTACAGCTCTTATTTAAGTGTGCCAACATATTATTAAAAAGAAGGATATGAAGTAAGTTACAGAAATAACTCAAATGCTGCAATAAAGGGTACACTGTATTTTTAAACCATAAATGTCTAATGTAGAATCAATTGTTAAAAACAGAAGATCCATCTGGATGTCAATCTAAAAGTAATACCAAAAAATTAAAATATAGATGATATATATATATATATACATATATACATATATAAAATATAGATGATATATATATATATATATATATATCCTTATTAACCTCTAAACTACTCATGTCAAGTACCATAATAGCAAATTTTAAGTAGGCAGACTCACAGAAAATTCAGGCACATGAAAGAAAACACAGTGCTACCTCATTAATTTTCTTAATTTGTTCCCTCAAAGACATGGCTTATTTACAGGAAAAAGATGATGGCAAAATATTCATAGTGTGTGGAATTTGTCATTTTCTACTTCAATTGATTTTCCACTGAGGAGCTAGGACAATTCATTTGGGGAAAGAGAGCTTTTTATTTTCTTCCAACAATTTGTGCTTAGAAAATAGGATATCCATATTCAAAAAAGATTAACATAGCACTATTAACATATATAAAATTGGCTGCATACCTAAATATATAACACTGAGAACAATAAACTTTTTATAGTAAAAAAAAGGTAGAAAAATCTCAGACTAAGCAAAAATGACTAGAGTTTCAAAAGCATAAACCAGAAGCCGTACTTAAAAAAAAAAGCAATTAAAATAAAAACTTCATATGTCAAAAACCTTTCACAAAATTGAAACTGTACATATGTAATGTCTAATATTGATTACCATATTGACATGCTCTATAATCAACAAAAAGCCCAATATCTGTTCGTGTCTGTCTGGAAATGTATTAAGTTCTTTGAGGTAAAAACACTTTAAATATGAGCATCACCACTCCATGGGTAGAATCTTTGGCTGCAGAAAATGTGAACTGCAGGGACAAAAATGGAGAAGAGACTGAGGAAAGTTGGTCTAGTTTCCAGCCCAATTTGAGATCCATCTCAGGGAGGCTCCAACGCTGGATACTATTTCTAAGGCTGTGGTATGCTTCCAGACAGGAGTCTAGCATGGAGATCAGCTCAGGGGCCCAAGAAGCAGCTGAGACAGATTCAGATATATCCACCCAACTATCGGACTTAAATCAGGGAACCCTGTGGTTGTAGAACATAGACACACAATCAATGTATAAAGTTGTCTAGATATATAGTGTCTACCAACTTGGATCTCTAGTTAGAATTAGCACTAAACTTCAAGGAACTGTGTACAGTTTAGAGTTTTACAAAGGAAGATTTTAGGATACACCTACCCAAATTACAAATGTCTTATATATCAAACATTAAAGTCAAAACTCTGCAGGCTTCCCAGAATCTAAACCTAGGTTATGGAAAATACCCTTGTTTATACCATTGTATTGCCTCAGGAATGGTGCTTGACAAAAAGTGAGAACATAAACCATGACCTGATGTTGTTGACCATTTGTGGATACTGACCATTCAGAATGTCATGAAACAAAGAGGCCTACCAATTCAGAGTTCTTTGCCTCAAGAACCACCAACATACACAACCTTCTATTTTTAAATTAATCTCTTTATTCGTTTACATTTCAAATGATATCTTCCTTCTTTGTTACCCCTCCACATACCTCCCCTCCTATTCCCATCCCCCTTCCCCTCTGCCTCCACTCATCCACTCCCGCTTCACCATTCTAGTATCCTCTACACTCCGGCATCAAACCTCTACAAGACCAAGAGTCTCCCATCCCATTGATGTCAGATAAGGTAATCCTTTGGTTACATATGTATCTGGAGCCATGGATACCTCCATGTATACTCTTTGGTTGGTGGTTTAGACTCTGGGAGTTCTGGCTGGACCAGTTCCTTGATATTGTTCTTCCTATAAGGTTGCAATCCCCTTCAGCTCCTTTAGTCTTTCCCCTAGCTCTTCCGTTGTGGTCCCTGGGCTCAGTCAGATGGTTGGCTGTATCTACACCTGTGTTGGTCAGGTGCTGGTAGAATCTCTTAGGGAACAGCCATACCAGGCTCATGTCTGCAATCACCTTTTAGCACACACTTATTCTTATCAATTGAAGACTGAATATTGGTCTCACTTTTCCTCTCACCATTCTAAGAAATACCAGAACAGTCCTTCACAAACATGTTAAGACTCTGAGTGCCAATAATTGGGGAACTGGCCAGTCTAACTACCTTTAGCCACATAAAATCATGGGTAACCATTCTTTAACATCTTATAAAACAGAAGTCCTGTGAAAGTACATTTGAACATTTTAGGCACAGGTGCATATCTAAGATCTTTGGTAGGTTATGCTGCTGCCACAAGGCAAACCATAGTATGCTACAAAGTATGATAAGGGAAGATATGGGTGACTTTGTTCATATATAGTATTAAGAAAACAGTGACCATCTGTGTTGTTAACATAGCTGCACTCTCTTTAGGCCCACAAAAATGATCTTGCTGTGAGGCATCCACTGGAAATTTATAAAGGTCTTGTCCCCATACATACATATATTAGCACAAAGCTTCTAATGAATTTGTCCAACATAAAGAAACTGCCCGTCAGCTTGAGGAACGATATCATGAACCTTGTAGGGTAGGCCATCTGTATACCTACCTATAGGTGACTACTATAGGTGAAAGCTATACTTGTGAACACCATCTTTCTAAAATGCATTTTTTTAACCAAAACCCTTAAAACATATATAATTAATCTTTTATCCTAAAAGACATAAATAAATATTAAATAAGGTTTTACTACCGGTATAAAATTAACATAAAGATTCAGAAATAAAGAACATAAGAAGATACCTCAAAAAATGGAAACTCTTTACAGTTAACTATTTAAAAAGAACTTTCCTATGAAAGATCACAAATTTCAATATCCCATTTATATTTAATGCCACAAAACAACGAGCTAACAAGAAAGACAAGGAGCTGCCTGTAGTGAAAACTGACTAATTATAGATTAGTTGTTTATCTCTCTATTCCTCCAACCATCCATCTAGCTAGTCTCTGAAAGCTGTCTCCAGTTGCATTCTCCTTTCCCTCTTGCCCACATCTCCTGTTTATCCCATATATCATCCCCTCTTAACCTCCCTCTTCCCCAATCATTGTTGTATCCCATCCCCCAACTCCAGCACACAATCCCTGCTGAACTACAGGCCATGCCATCCAGGAATTAAGGTGAGCTGCCTTCAGATCTTTTCCTCTCTCTATTCCTCCAAACATAGTTTCCCAGTCTCATTCCCAGAACTGCAACAAAACATCAACTTCACCCTTTCCTCAGCCATGTCCACATTTCCAGTGAACTGAACTGATTTCCTCCTAACCTCCCTCCCTTCACTGGTAGCTACATCCCGACCTCAAGTTCCAGAAGAATACCATGGTAACTGAAGATCCACAAGTAGGTTGAAATCAAACCCACACTTCTACTGCTCTTGAGATCCTATCTCCCTAGTCTTATTCCAGGTTCTCAAACTGGCAACCTTTTGTAGTTTCTCTTTTCACTATGACTCCATCTCCAATAGATCATAAGGACCCTTTCCTCCAAACTTCTTTTCCCCAAATATCCCAGGTAGCTTGACTTCAACAACAGCAGTTACTTCCTGTGAACCCACCAGCTGAACAAGGCAGGAAAAACAAAAACACAGCCAATATTCTTCTTGAATATCAAGAGGTGATATAAAAACCAAGGGCCAAAATAGTTACCCAACAAAGACAAATCCAGAAATCAGTAGCTAGCCTTATTATCATTGTAAACCCAGTTTTCTAGATGCCACTATAAAAAATGCAATCTATAAAGCCAGGGTAATATGAATCTAGTACATTAAACTCTCCTACCACAGTAGGAGCTGAATATTTCAACATACATGAAGCACAATTAAAAGATCTTAAAACCAACCATATAAGAATGTTAGAGGCTCTTAAGGAGGAAATGAATAGATTCCTTAATAAAATCCAGGAATAGAAAAACAAAAATGAAGAAACATGGTACATATCTGAAAGTAAATCAAGAAAATGCAACCAGTTGAAAGAAACAAAACTAATGTACAAGACCTAAATTTAAAGTAAAATATTCAAGAAAGAAAACACAGACTAACAGAATTCTAGAAATGAAAACTTGAGAATTCAAACAGAAACTATGGCAGCAAGATTCACCAACAAAATAACAGAGATGGAAGAGAGAATCCTAGGCAGTGTGGGAAGGCGGGAAGCGGTAGGTGGGTGGGTGGGGGAACTCATGGAAGAAGGGTGTGGGGAGATGGGATAGGGGTTTTATGGATGGGAAACCCAGAAAGGGGATAACATTTGAAATGTAAATGATAATATCCAATAAAAAATAAATAAAAATAAAAACATAGGGGAAAGCTTTAGATGAAATAAAGCCAAATTTTACAATAAAAAGTTCTAGAACCAAAGGGAATAATCATACTCAAGATAAAAGACAATATAAAATAATCAAAGTAGGGCCTGAAATCAGTACAAAAATCAATGAAATAAAGGATTAGTTCTTTGAGAAAAACAACTAAATGCATAAATCCTCGCCATACTAACTGAAAGTTTGAGAATTCCATATTAACAAAATCAGAAACAAAAACACCAAGACACTGTGGAAATCCAGAGACTCAAAAAACATACTTAAATACCTGTATTCAACCAAATTGGGAAGTCTTAGAGAAATGAGTAATTTTTAATATATACCACTTATTAAATTCTAATCCAATAAACAATTTAATTTGACCTATAATCCTCTAGTGAAATAGAAGCCATTAGAAGTCTTCTACCCCTCATAAAAGGGCAGAGGCAGATGGTATTAGCACAGAATCTTACCAGACTTACAAATAAGAGTTAATGTCAATCAATATTCCTCAAATTATTCCACAAAATAGAAACCAAAGGAACATTGCCCAATTCATTTTATGAAGCCAGACTTACACTGATACCAAAGTTCCATAAAATCTCAACAGAGACAAAAACAGATCAATTTCCTTTATTAACATAGATGCAAAAATATTCAATGGAATACTAGCAAATTGAATCCAAGAATTTATGTCAAAGTTTATCCACTATGATCAAATGGGCTTCATCCCAGAGACACAGAGTACTTCAGTATATGAAAATCCATCAAAGTAATCCTCATAAAATAGTTAAAGACAAAAACCAAATAATCGTCTCATTAGATGCAGAAATAGCCTTTGGCAAAATCAAACACCAATTCATGATGAAACTTCAGAACAGATTACAGATACACTGAGCATACCCAAAAATAATAACAGCAATTTGTAGCAAGCCTATAGCCAATATCAAATTAAATGGAGTGAAACTCAAAGCAATTCTACTGAAATCTTGAACAAGGCAAGGTTGTCCATTATGCATATTTATTTAATGTAGAACTAGAAATTTTACTAAAGAAACAAGACAACTCTAAGAGATCAAGGATATACAAAGTATCATTATTCGATATTAATGATATGATAGTATACATAAGTGATCCTAAAAATTCCACCAGAGAAATCATAAAGCTTTTAAAATCATTCAGAAAGATGGCCTGGATACAATATTAACTAAAGAAAAATAATAGCCCCACTACATACAAATGGCAATCAGACTGAGAACAAAATTCACCCAGAATCTTTTGACCTACAATCTGTCCCGTCTGCATATATGCTATTGCAATCATGGCATAGAACCTGTAGGAGTAGATAGTAATATTAAACTTGATTTAATGCTCACAACAGAAGGAGGAACCTAAAGTCAATACTGCTCATGTAACTGAGAAACAGAGATAAGATAGCCCAGAGACTTAGTTTAAAACAAGATACAACTGGTCAAAAACATCAGTAAAATTATTCTAAAGTTATTCTGCTATACTCATATATATATATATATATATATATTATATCCGATATATATGTATATATGTATATATATGTATATATGTGTATACACACACACACACACACACACACATATATATATATATATATATATATATATATAGAGAGAGAGAGAGAGAGAGAGAGAGAGAGAGAGAGAGAGAGGGAGAGAGGAGTCTACGTTGGAGGTCCCTATCTTATCTCTACCCTCAGATCTCAGGCAATCGTGCAGAAGAGGAAGCAGAAAGATTGTAAGAGCCCGAGGAAATGGAGGACACCAGGAGGCTCTCTGAATCAACTAAGCAAGGAAGATATGAGCCAACTTCAACTGAAGCAGCAAGCACAGATCCCACAATGGTCTGTATCAGGTCCCCTACTTATACACTATAGTGGTATCTTTGTGATTGCTGACTGTGAGAACGGGTAGGTCTCTGACACTCATGCCTAGTCTTAGGACTTTCTCATGTTGGAAGACAAAGAGAGAGTTGACCCAGAGGGGAGAGAAGGTGAGGATGAAAGAGAAAGAGTAAAGACAAAGGAAACTTTAATCAGGATGTATTGTATGAAAAAATACCCCATTTTCAATAATTGACAGAAAGGAAAGTAAAAGAAGAGCTGGTAGGGTAAGTGTAGTTTGAATGTTTATATATGTGTGTGATTTTTTTCAAAGAATAAATTCATAAAATCGTTATTTGGCTTTAAAAAGAGTTAACAATTTACATCATACTGAGCTAATTATTTAAAATTGGATTCTCATTGTGGTTGCATGTTTATGCAAATGTAATTCTATTAAAACTCATTGAATTAAATATTTATGATGGTCAAGCAGTATGGTCTATAATTTAGAAACTAAATGTCCTCCAATAACATCATGAAAGTGCTTGTTTTGTATTTTTGTCTATATGTAGCTCTCAATGGGAGGCACGTTAAATACAATAATACACTATTTGGAGTGATATTAGTAGAATATTAGGTTTTCTTTGATTTTTAAACTTATTTCATGGTTGATGATGCCATAGTTAATGCAGACATTAAAATGAGTAAAAAGAGTTTCAAATAAATATTTTATGCTTTTTAATAATATAATGCAATACATTTTGATGATACTCACCCTCAATACCGCCTGTTAATCTTCTACATATATCCCAAATAGTATGGCTTAAATTTCTCTGTCCCCCATATATTATGTTCTACGACTATTGCAATATATCACCACGTATATTTTCTCCTCATTATAAAGTTAATTTCAACGTGAACTTTTACATTCTTAAAAAATAAATAAGAGTAATGTTTGTTTTCTTAACTAAATATTCTTTTCTCTGAAATTTTTCATTATATTGGATATTTCTATAGTTCTATTTTTCTATTACACTCAATTTTTGTTCTCCTTTATAAAAAAAAAATCTTTCGGTATGCTTACTGAATTACTTCCCATCAGATTTTCACAATTTTCAAATATCAGACATTTCTTAATTATGTAGAGTTAAATTTTATTTACTTTTTATTTTTCTTTTCTTTTATTGGATTTTTTTTATTTACATTTCAAATGTTATCCCTTTTCCTGGTTTCCCCTCTGGCAACTCTCTATCCCATTCCCTCTCCCCCTTTTTATATTAGGGTGTTCCCCTACCATCCCTCCCAGCCCTGGCATTCCCCTACACTGGGACACATCAAGCCTTCACAAGACTAAAGGCCTCTCCTCCCATTCTGCCCCACAAGACCATTCCTCTGCTATATATGCAGCTGGAGCCATGGGTCCCTAATGTGTATTCTCTTATTTGTGGTTTAGTCTCTGGGAGCTCCACGGTGTCTGGTTGGTTGATATAGTTTTTCTTTCTATGGGTTGCAAACCCCTTTAACCCCTTCAGCCCCTTCAGCCCCTTCAGTCCTTTCTCTAACTCCTCCATCAGAGAACCTGTTCTCAGTCCAGTGGTTTGCTGCGAGCATCCACGTCTTTTTTTGTCAGGTTCTGGCAGAGCTTCTCAGGAGACAGTTATATCGGGATACTGTGAGCATGCACTTGGCAACCACAATAGTGTCTGGGTTTGGTGACTGTTTATGGGATGGATCCCCAAGTGTGGCAGTCTTTGGATAGCCTTTCCTTCAGTCTCTGCTCCACTCTTCCTTTGTATTTTTTCCTGTAGAAAAAAGAAAGACATCTAGAGTTTACTTTTAATTCAAATGCTCTTGATTATCATTATGATTAATCCAATTTTGATTGTTCTTCATTACACTTGACCTGTCATTTTGAGTTAAGTAACAGTAAGAAAATTAATCTCAAAATTGTCATTTTGCAATGTAGTAACTCCCAGTATGCCTTGAGAGTTTTCTATAATTATCTTTTTATTTATTACAAATGTAATGAAAGTTTCTTGATCACTTATCAAAAACTAAGCCTCTCTTTCCATGCCCTTGATAAGTACACTAACTTTGAATGAACTATATATGATTTGAAGACCACAGACATCTCAAACAATAGTAATTCTGTATATTGTCTGTATATTGTCATGTTAAAGTAAAAGTCAAGTATGTTAACTGTCAGAATGAATGAGAAATGCTACAACAGATATCCTTGAATTTTATTGTTTCTTTCCTTTACATCACTTTTTTTAGTATTGTATGAAGAAGAAACCTTACCCATTATTTTCATATTTCAGGATTTTATTATTTTCAAATATAGCCTTGTGAGTTTAGCTTAGAACTGTTGACATAATGCTGACTGCATAGTAATCTCTAAAAATGGAGATGACCTTTCCCTCCCAACTATATATATATATATCCTTATTCAAGGTTAGCTCTGTGGATGCCTCAAGACTGGGGCCAGTTTAGAGTTGAGTTGTTTAATTTTTTTAGTTCATAGTTATGCTTAAATTGCAGAAGTCAGGAATGCTATAAATGTTTAAAAACACAACTTACTTAGTTTTCTCAGGCCTCTTTGCCATTACAATACATATATTTCATCTCACACACCAACAGCCAGAGAGAGAAAAAAAATTGAGAAAAACAGATGCTATTGAATATCTTCTCACCTCCTTTTAGCTTTTGCTCCTTTCAAAATACTATTGGAAAAGTATTATTTTCTCCATTCTGATTGTTCTTTTTCAGTTACATGTAAGTGACACAAAAAACAAAGATTACAATGAATATGTATATTTTTACTTAGATATCTTTCTAATGTACAGTGTTTGAAAAAGCTGACACCTAAAGAGTTAAAGAGTTTAAGAGGGAATGAGCACTTGTTTTATATATATGTGTGTGTGTGTTTGTGTGTGTGTATGTATGTATAATGTGTATATATTATATATAATATATTATATATTATATATGTGTTTTATATATTATATACTACATATAAGTTATATATATGTATGTGTTATGTCTATGAATACATGTACATGTATATGCATACAACAAAATGAGGAAATTTTTTATTATAAAAGTATGAAAAGTCAATATAAAATGTTTTTAGAATATTAAAACATAAGTTTTAAAATATTATTAAAACATAAGAAATATAAGTTTATTAGTGCATCTAATTTTGGTATGTTTTTGTGTGTATATATATAATGGCTATTTATCATAAAGTAAGCAACTTTGCTTTAAAAGAAGTGCATTGGTTTTCATATTAATATTTACAAGATAATACTTGCTGTTAATGAGCTAAAAGATTGTTCAGATCTACACAGTGCAAAACAGTAAATTTACATTTCACAATAATAGGAAAAATTTTATTATACTGCTAATTTTGTATCAAAGATAAATGCTTGGGCTTGAACATTTATGGTTTTGTGAACTTCAGCTGGATAAAAAAGTTATGGTTCATCTGTGAATTCTCATGTGTCTTTGAATTTTTGTCAGATTTATTGATTTATTTATTCATTAATTATTGTTGGGAAAACCACATGTATCATTTCATCACAAGCAATACCAATTCTAGGCTTTCGAAAACCAATCAGGGACTCCACCATTTAATTATGTAAATTTGAAATGCCAAGGAAAATATGTTGAAGTTCTAGGTTTGATTGTCTAAAGTTGACTGCTGAATTAAGCAGGGATCACAATCACCAACAGCCTTCATCGACAACTCAAAATAAATAAATAAATAAATAAACAAACTAACATTTAGTCCTCAAGAAAATTTATGAACATCTGTTCTTGTCCAGATTATAACAAAAAAGCTCACATATTCCATACAATATATGGTATATACAATATCTGAATCATGGCTCTTTTGCTCTGTCATGTACCTAAGGAGAAATACCCATATGGAGATAAATAACAGAAGATGCTGTATCACGCATGATATGTGAACTCACATGCACAGCAACAGGGATGGCTTAGAAATCCCTGATGTAGTTAGTTCAGTATGAATTGTCAACTTATTGTTATCATTTATTATTTCATCTTCGTGTTTCTTCATATCACTAGTAACTGTAAAATTTGCCATGTAGAGTGTGCACATTTTGGGGGTGCACAGGTTTAGATTTTCAACAGATGTGATTTTTTTTCTGTATGTGATGAACTATACTATTTTCTGTGTAGACCATATTCCTTCCTTACTAAACTGCTCTTTCTGTTTCTTCATATACTTTATAGTGATATTTCTATAACTGTATTATTGATAAGCTGATACATAGTCTTTGGTTGTTCATTTCTTTCATAAGTAGGGAAATATAATGGGCCATTACTTTTTAATTAACAATCTGAACACATTAGTGAAACAGGTTCCATCTCTACTTTTTACAAACTTACTGAATCTGAGTGTTATTTTTTGTAACAATCAATTGCACTATATTTTTTTCTACCTTATATATTGAATTTATTTCAAGTTCCCTGCAGAGATGATTTTAAGAGTTTGGGAAGAAATGTTATTTTACAATAAAATGCACAGAAGTTTCACCTGAAACATATACTTGTTTTTTTTCTTTTGCTTATAGGAAACAAAGATCTTTTCTTTAGCAATAAATAATATATTCTGTATTCCTTATGGTTTTAACATATTAACCATTTACTTTTGCCATCAACCAGCAAATTAAATAGTTGTAAAAATCTCACTCTTTTTTTGAGGGCATAAGGATTTTTAATCCACACACGTGGGGTTGCTCATCCACGCAGGGAGAGGCAACCCCCAAACCCAAAAAACACACAACTTTTTCACTATTAATTCTTAAACAGAATGGTTTGATATGCCACTTATGAGTTAATGAAGGATTCAGTGACTTATTTTGATGACACGGGCCGTTGGAAACTAAGTTATGTGCATATGAAGCAAGTCTTCTATCACTAGGCTATAAACATAGCCCAGAACTGTTTCACATCTATTTTCTTAGGTAATTAATATCAGAAGCTGTAAACTGCTGCTTAAATATCTCTGAATAGATATTGCAATGCAGAAATACTAGTGCCAATCAGAGTGACAAAAAAATCACAGTATGGGAGTTTGGCTGCCATAGTTTGAATTTTGATTTCACTCTTTTATATGTATACAACCACTATAATTGTGATTGGTTCACCTTGACTTTGTCCTCTTGAATGCAGAGAAGATAGTAGTATCATCTTCATAAAAGATGTAGATCATTATTGATGCGAATAACACTTATTATCAAAGATAATAAGGATTTAATAAATACCCATAATTTTAGTAGTAAGAATAATGATGTTTTATTAGTGGCTATAGTGACTACTCTGACTAAAGTAACTTGAGAAAGACTGGGTTCATTTTGGTTTATGGCTTTGGAGTACAGTCACCCCAACAGAGCAGTCATGGAGCAGAATTATTAGGCAAGTAGTACCATTATGTCTACAATCAAAAATGTAGAGGGAGATACCTGCGCTTGTTCTGCTTGGTTTGTTCATTGTATTCAGTCCAGACCTCATGGAATGGTTGTAACCACATTCTGAGTAGGTGTAGCCATTTTAATCAAAATGTCTCCCTTAGGCTCAGATGTTTGTATTTGTTCTCCAGTTAGTAGCCCCGTTTGAGTATGTTAGGAGAATTTGCCTGATTGGGATGTATGTCCTTAGAGCCTGTCTTTAAAATTTTTAGAGTTCATGTCATCTCTCTCTCTCTCTCTCTCTCTCTCTCTCTCTCTCTCTCTCTCTCTGCTTCCATGATTCCCCTCCACCACAATAGACTCTAACTCTCTAAAACCATAATCCCAAGCACAGGGTTCCATAGGTTTCCTGGGATATGGTGTTCTATCACAGCAGCAGTAAAGCAGCTAATACAGTAAATTTGTATTCTATTAAATTTTGATTGAACACATATACAGACTCCCAAAATTTCTCTCCTAGATTGTTATAAATTTTTAAAAAGTTGACAGTGAAGATTAGTTAACATATGGCTAGGGAGATAGTTCATCAGGCAAAGTTCTTGAAATTAAAGCATAAGAATCTATGTTTGGATCCCCAGAAGACACATAGATTAGGGTAGATTTGGAGTCCTACTAATACTCTAACGTGTGAAAGAAAGAAACAGAATATCCAGAGCAAGCTGTCTGGTCAGAGTAACTTCAAATATTACTTCTGGGATCAAAGGGAGACTTTGCCTCAATATATAAAGCAGAGAGCAACCAAGGATGAAAAACAAAATCACCATCGGGCTTCAGAAAGATAAGCACACAAATGCATAAATGCACTAACACATGTGTACTCACAAACATGTGACCAGGAACATATGCAAACAAGCATATGCAGATGAAGCACATCCTCACTAGGTTATGAGGTGAAACGATCAATGCCTATTTTCTATAGACTTTGAAAGATGGTTGTGTTCTATGTATGGTACTATCAGTGCAACTTCCTAGTCTAATTGAGTATCTTACCCAATTAGAATACATAAAGTTTCAACATCGCAGGTTTTCTAATCCTTGTTATTTAGGTAAATATTATCAAGGTATAAAAGATGACCATTTATATAGACAATGTTTCTGTTGTTTTTAGGACGATACTTTAATCTCTATTCTCCATGGTGCTTGGGAGAAACAAAATACATGTGGGAATCATTCCCTTCTGCTAGTGCCAAATCTTTCAAATGAGCACACTTTAACTTTGCATTTTGTTGCTAGGCTCCTTTTGTATTTAAGAACATGGTGTGCACATTATCATACACACACACACACACACACACACACACACACACACACACACACACACACACACACCTGGGAGAGAGAGTCATATTTCTGAGCAAAGATTATGCCTATATGGAGGAACGTTCATTTTTCGATTCAAGTCCCTTACTATAGCCAAACTTATCAAGTCTAGTTTTATGTACTATGGAGAAAAGCTGGCATAAACAACAAGAAACTGAGTCCTCCTTTATTCCTCTTTGAAATACAGCACAAACAAAAATCTAAAGTTCTTCTATTTAAAACACAGCATTGATTCTTATCCCCACTACATTGACCCATGAGTAAGAAAACCTTTCACTTCACTCTGGGCATTTTATACTTGCATTTGGTTTTCTCTGCCTCTCAGCACTTCAATTTAAAATTCAACAAAAATATACCTAACATATCAAATGGCACAATGAAGAGAAACAATAAGACTCCCTTATACAGACAACCTGGCTAGTAGTCCCATTTTTTTGTGATTTTTAACTCCAAAATAGATTTGGTGGACTGTCATCATTTTTAACTCGTCGTTGACCTTCACCATGGTTCCCTCTACACAGAAATGTCACACATCTCTGTCATATAGACTAACGGTTTAGCAACTTGTCTGCACTTTTCTTTCCCAAGAGGATATAAGCAGTCGTGAGGATAGTCCCTCCTGAATTGAAGTTACTACTACTTGAATTAGAATCTTTTGTTTGGGGTGAGCTCCTTATCTACTTCCACTTTGAGATTAGAAATGAGGCATTAGCCAGGATCTGTACTTGAGTAAAAGAGCTGTGCGGGAACCCTGCAGTAGACCAAGAGCAGTTATGTAGTAGTTTAACGAGAAACGACTACAAACATCTTTGCAAAATTTGTGAAAACCTGGGTCAAAACGGAGCATGTCAGTAGTGCACGTAACCTGATAGATGGATAACCGCATTAGCTTTTTGCAAGTCAAACTAATGAAAGTCAATGTCTCATTGAATGGAAACCATAAAGACTTGATCTATCTACACAGTATCTATTTTTTAAGTTTTCATAGCCCAGTGATGACTTTTCCTTTGTTTACAATTATTTTTGTGTCTTCCTTGGGGAAAATATTTATATATAACATATTTACTAATATTTATTTTATTAGTAGTCTTTTAGAGGTTTTTGTTGTTAAAGGATTAATCCCCGCAGAGCCTTATTTGTCTGACAAATATATGATTATTTCTTCCACAAACAAATTTAGATTATTTAACTCCTTTGCTCCAATACATTTTCTCACTTTCGTTTGTATTAATTTTAATCATTTTTTTAGTTAGTAGCATCCGGCTTCTTGTATAATCCTCTAATTTTCATGGGGTAAATGCTTTTTGTCTAACTTCCTGTGCTATATCTGATCTTTTGTCAGATAATACTCCATTCTACACCACAGGCTGGAACACAATGTGGAATGAGTTTGTTCTGCATGGAGATGAGAATGGTCATTCCCCTTCTCAATTCACAGCAAGTGAGATATCAAGATTGGACACAATGTTTCTACATACACTCTTAGCAAGACACTGTCCTGTGTAAAATTTTGCTGGCTACATGAGTGAGTTACAACAAAATCAAGATTAAGATTTTTTTTATAGAGACTCAGTGAACAGAGCTGTAAATATTACATTTCTCCATGGTTCCTTCACATGATGGACAGGTAACGAAATTGTTTTGTTTGTAATGACTCCCCAAGCTATTGTAACTTGTCACAATATACAAAGCTTGGCTACACCAAATGCATCAACTTATTTGTATTACTTCAGTGGAACAAAAGATTTCAGAAAGACACATTAATTTTATTCTTATTCAACGGTGACATTGAAAAGACATCATTATTTGTGCAGTTGTTTGGGCTTCTTATTTCACTCGACTTCTTGTTTTTAAATGGTATGGAGACTGTCTACTTGACATTCTTACTGACTTGTATTTAACTACTATATCAAAATTACTTAATTCTCGATATATAAATGACAAAATTACTGTTTCTCAAACGCAGAAAACTCAATTGTTTGAGCAAAATTTGATTATGGTATTGTCTATTAAGATATTAAATAAATAATTAAATAGTGCAAATCAGAGAAAGATTGCCATGACTGAGTTATATTGTGACTTGGGTAATTTTAAAGAACTTAGTCTTATTTATTCAATACTGGCCTTTCCTTGTTATAATACCTGTCATTAAGCAGTATTATTAAATGTCAGAAATAACTAATAAACTTTTATTATAAAAACATGTAAATTATAAAATCCTATAGTAAACCAGAACAATTAAAAGACCCCATAATGCATCCTGAATAATTTGTACCACCTCTGAATATGGCGACATATAATCGGTATAGGAGTACAGGTACCTAGGTGACAAATAAACTCCTTGACCACTGGAAGAATAAACAATCACTTCATGTTGATAGTCATTTTAATATGTAAAGATTCGAGACAATTCAGATGTATACTGGAGTTTATTGTGTTCTTCCACAAACACAAGAATCAAACTTGCAGTGGTGAGTGCAGAAGATCTCAGTCATTCCTCTCTGATCTTCCACACACATGCCTGTTTTCAAAACACAGCCTCGGAGTTTAAACAGGTTTAAAAGTCCTTTCTCATCTCCAAAATGTTCTGTTCTGCCTAGTCTAGTCTAGTCTTCCTTGAGAGGTTCAACTTTTTCCATTCATTCAAAGATTTTACAAATGAAAGTGGGGGTGTGGGGGAGAACATATAAGTGCAGTGTTCAAATATAGGATTCAATTACTTTTCACAACTCAGAGACGTGTCAAAGGCGCTGTTTTGTTTGAGGGCGGGGGAGATAGGGAAGGAACTGAGCCCCATTGGCTCATGGCTATGGACAAGCACTGCATGCTGAGCCTCCCCCCCTTCCCTCCGCCCCTGAGGCATTATTGATCTGAAGGAGAATGTGGAGGGAGGCCACAGAGGGGTCCAGGCGTTTACAGAGAAGAGAGCCTGCTCTTCCAGGAACAAAGTGGTGTCTGCTGGCTGCCTGGCCTGGGAACCTTCTGTGAATTAAAGGGGACAAAATGCGCGGTCGTGGTTCGCTACAGTGATTGAGAAGAGGGAAGAGACAGAGAGGCAGAGGGAGAAGTCGCACCTTGGAGCGAGGCTGTGTTGTTTCATCGCGCTGCTGGCTCCTGCCCTTTCTCCGTTGCTGTTCCTGTGCTGCGTCTGCCCTCAGCCATCAGGTAAGGCTCCTTTTCTAACTAAGATTGGATTTCGTGTGTGTGAACGCTTCAGGGAACACGCACAGAGACGCATGCATGATTAATAAAGTGATGCCGGGCTAGTCAAAGCTGGAGAAAGCTGTACACCGACCCGGCATCTGAATCGGAAGCTTGTGAGCGGGTTTTGCGTTAGCAAACTTCAGCAAGTTCTAAACAAGTCTGTAGTCTTTAGAGCTGTGAGCTGCATTAAAGGAGAGAGAGGGACACGTTCGCCGCTAATGAACCTTATCTAGTCTAAAATACCAAAGGAAAATAAATGGATAAGCCATAGATAGATGTTCAACTGGTTATTTTGCAAATGCTTTCAACGTGGCTAAAAGCAACACAAGGCTTTAGTTGCAAAATGCCAATTCCCTTCGCTACTTACTTAAAGGAAAGAAAAATTGAAACATTCTTATTTAAATTACAAGTGAGAAGCAGTTTAATATTTCATTAGCTCCGTGTGGAGGCATCTTGCGTTTCCTACCACAAAACTCACTTGGGACAATTACTACACCAGCTCAGGGTTATTGTATATTATGATCTGGAAATTTTTCAAAGGCATTAATTATTTGATGTTAGTAAAAAGATGTAAGGATTAAGTGGGACAGATAACAGAGAACCTAAAGGCTCTTTCATGGCGATTATTCATGTTTTTATAAATATTATGTTTTAACATCATTGGTTCCTGTACCCCTCTGATATTGAGAATATGGTGGCTTCAGTACCTCTGGACTAGAGGGTTTGCGATGCCTCTCACAGATACATTTCTCTGTTCTCTCCGGAGAGGCATCTGACATACTTTTGGCCGATTCTGTAACCATTCTTAATTTCCAGTTTCTCATCAGGTCTTTTAAAGCTCAGTCATACACTTCTCAGCAAGGAAATCCGTTTATATACTTTGGGGAAACGTACATGAAGTATTTTCAGAATATATGTGCAATTTTCATTACTCTAGAGATGACAAAAACAGTCGAAAATCTAAACAAATACCTGTCCTTTATTTATCTTTACAGCATAATTGATGAGACAAGAAATTTATAAACTAGTATTTAGATACTAGGCATCTATGGACACTGAACCTCCTGATTTTCTTGCAACATTTTGGTTTTTTGCCACATTAGACTATGCACTTTAAAATAGCATGTTAACTTTTTAACAGTGTTGTTTGTGGAAAGGAATAGATTTAGGCTGTAAACATCCCCCTTCATTCACATAATGTGCCTTCAGAATTGAAAGGCAGCTGAGTACGCTTTACTAGCTGTAAGCAGCTGATTGACACATTGTTTTGGAATGCTCAAGTGCAGAGCCATAAGCCAAGTGGGAGCTCCCACTTAAATAACTGCCACAATCCGCTTACTCAGCAACAAGACTAGAGGGTTTTCTCAACCTGCTAAAGGAACTCTTGACATAAAAAGAGATTCAAAATAACATGAAATCCCGCAAAGGAATACAGTATCATATTCTGCATTAACAATATTACTTCAAAGTCTAACTTCAAATGTTAACCTGTAACGAAGCTTCATAGAAAGGGAAGCATTTTTCCTATTTCTACAGTGTTCCTTAACACTCAATTGCTGTGTACTTCACTACCACTGCCTTGTGCTCTTTTTAAGCAGTAGGAGTTTTAAGCCAAGTGATTTTCTGACTAGAGCTCACTTCCTCCACTGATCTGTTTAGTGATGTGATTGTTTCAGATAATACCCACAAAAATACAGAGCAATTAGCAGCAGAGATTGTCATTTGTTCTGTGTGTTAAGAATTTGCAGTAGCAAAAAAATAGAACTAAGCTTATTGGAAAAAAAAAATCCCAACTAATGCTTGATTTGACATACTTACCCCTGGATTTGAGGGCACCAGTCTTTTATGCTTACATCAAGCATTTTTATATTTGGGATTGTGACAGGTTGTATTTCGTGGAACAATTTTTGATATCGGCCAAAAAAAAAATGCCAACCAATGTAATGGTTTCATCCTTGTTAATATATAATTCATTCTTGTTTCTTCAAATGCACTGTGATGACACCTAATCACTCCTGCTAATGAATTAAACCTGCAGATATTCTGTTTATGCTATGTTTATGTGCAATTTGAAGCATTAATTTTCTCACCTAGTCCATGTAGATGCCATGCCATTAAATCTAAATGTATGTTAGAGAGATTCAGGTTGATGCTTGCTTGCAGAAGTGAGCCATGTTTTCTTGTAAAAAATACTAAATCTAAACACTTGAATAATAAAATGACCTATTAGTGCCTCCTGTCCCAAATGCAAACACTTCCAAAGGCAAACATTGCTACACCGGTCTAGTGTAAAGTAAAGCAATATTGTAGTATTGTGTCTGTGGTTGAGCAAATTGTTTCCTTAAATATGTGATTACGTTATCATTATCAATCCATAGGCAGCATGTAATTAATATTATGGTGCCAATCCTATCTACATTAAAGCAAAGGTGAAATAGATCATTCTGCTTTAATTATTGGCTTTTACTTTTATGATAAATAAAATTAGTTTTGGAAAATAAATTATTTCATTATGCAAGGGCTAAGTTTTTGAGGAGTTTACTTAGACCTTCTTTTTCCTTATTAACAGTAAATCATAAGTTTTTTAAAGGGTGACAACTGTTAGAATCACTTTTGAATTTTAGGCAAGTTTATTTTTCCTAAATTGCTATGCAGAGGAGTTGTTATATCACAACTGCACAATTAAAGGGAAATGTGTGTGAATGTGTGTGTTACAGCATCTGTATCGCATGATCATGATTGCTCAAAGTTAAAGTGGAATATGATAATATGACAAGCAATATGGAATAAAAAACATTTTGTTTTAGAACAAGTGAAAGATGTGCTCAAAGAAAAATTGAAAAAATGAGTTCTAGTAATTTTACTTTTGTGATCTCCTTGACACACATTCTAAAAACTCAATTATACATTTATTATATTTTATCATGACCTTTAATAATCATACCCTAGATTATCAAAACCAGAGCAAGTACACATTGTGCTGTACATTTAGTTTTATTAAGGTTTGCTTTGCACTAATACATTAGTGTTTACAACATGGAGTAAAAATAAATTTTTGTTACACATCAGTTATTTTTCCCCATTGATATATTCATTTATAATATTTATTCTATGAACAGCTATATGAATCTTTTATAAAGTAGTTCACGTTATCTTGAATATATAGACACCTTAAGCACTGGAAAATTATGTTTAAAATTTATATATTTAATGCACAAATGTCTTAGAACTACATTAGAAGCTGAGGCTTAAGACTGTGCACAGATTCTCATTAGAAAAGAGGAAGGCTTACACACCACTCTCTACCTGATATGCTCAAATGGCTACAGGGTGCATGCTTTTTCTTCAGAGTTGATGTAAGTGGCCACTGTTAGAGAAGAGACTTGAACAGAGACTCACCTGTGAAACAGAGTACTAGTTTCAGATGTGCTTCAATTTGTGATGTGATTAATGGATCCCATAGCTCCAATATTCTCGACAGTTATTATTAAATATAAAAAAGTCTTCTATGTATAAACATGAGAATTCCGATTCCTTTACAGCTTGATAACATTCTGAATGCTGGGCTAAGATTTAAAATAATGTTATAAAAATTACTTTCTGGGCCTTTGTGAGGAAAATGTTTACTTCTTGGGTGTTGGCTTCTTGTACTACTTGATGTAGACTACTATTATTCCATTGACAGTTCTTATTAATGGACATGTCCTTCTATTTTACACTTTAACTGCAGAAGCCTAGGCTACAGGTAACCACAAGGCCGAATACATTAGATGATGAAACATGTTGTCAGGATTTGTTAAGTGTTGAACTTAATTATCATGGTGGAGATGAATCTGCCCTTAGGCTACTTGCATGGATAATTATCTGGGCCAGTGAAATGGCTTGGTGCCTACAGACACCTGTCATGAAACCTGATGACCTGGATTTAATCCCAAGGGCTCACATCATGGAAAGCCAGAACCAACTCTTAAAAGTTGTCTGCTGATACACAAAATGCCTTGTGTATGCACACACACACACACACACACATACACACACACACACACACAGACATACACACAAACGCACAAACACACACACATGTAAGCACACACATGCACAAAGATGCACACTAATACATGCAAAATAATTTTTTATAAAAAGTTAACAAATAGGTATGGACATGGCTTGCATTATGGAAGAATCACTAACTGTGAAGAAGGCTTACTTTTTTAAAAAGGGAGACCACAAGTAAAGAGTGGGGCTAGAGGTTGTTAGTAATTAAGAGTACTTACTGCTTTTACAGGAGACTGCACTCAAATTGGGAAACTCACACCTGCCTATGCCTCCACCTCCTGTAGTTCCATTGCCCTCTTCTAACCTGTATGACCACCTCACCCATGCACAAACCTTCTTTGAGACACATATACACACACACTGGAACACATACACACACCCATGCATGTTCATGCACACACACATACACACACACACAAACAAACACACACACACAATTACAAAAAAAATTAAAATGTGTTTTAAAAGAAGAGTCAGAGAATGTGGAAACAAATTATTACTTTAATGGATGTTTGTAAAAATAAAGAGATAAAATATAATCTTTTTTTTCTTTTTTTTTTTCCGGGACTGGGGACCGAACCCAGGACCTTGCGCTTCCTAGGTAAGCGCTCTACCACTGAGCCAAATCCCCAACTCCAAAATATAATCTTAATAACCTAAGAATGAGAGATACAGGTGTGTACAGCATCTGACCACAGAGTAAACAGTACAGATGTAAAATGGAATGGCATTTCCACACTAATACTTAATAATCAAATACTGAATTTTGTCTGATATTATAGAACTTCTTCAAAAGCATCTTATTTCTTATATAGAATAATATCTTATTTCTTATATTCAATAATACTTCTTTCTTGATGAGATAGAAATTACCAAAATATTCAGTTATCTTTGCTATCCATACAAGATAAATATCTTATACAAGATAAATATCTTAACAAAATACATAAGCTTGGCAAATGTTGAAAACAATCAAATGGAAATTTAATATCAGAAAATAAATTGATGGTATCCTCTGATTCAAGTTTATAATAGAAAATAAAAGTAAAATTCGTTACAGAGTTGAAAGTTGTAGTAACTTCTGAAGAGATGTGCAGAAGTGACTTATACAATAATGAAAATGTTGTCACAGGTACTCCTAATGGCAAGAAAGTCAGTCAAAGATCTTTCATTCAGTGGTCGTCCATAGATTACAATAGAGATCAAAATTCACTGATATCTAGAGATATACATTTATAGGTATCATAAATTTATATTAGTTTCTGGTATTGCTGGCGTAAAAATAATAGTGTATTTCTAGTAATATAAAATAATTATTTTGGTGAATAATATTTGAGAATGATAAATATTTGTTAGTGGATTATGTTTTAATTAACAATTTATGGCATAGTTGTTTTACTTAAACAATGTTTACATTGAAGTCTATGTTGTTATATATTGGCAGCAACTGCATGTATTTTGTATTTATTTCATCTTTTGATTTCATCAGAAGAACCATTCATTCACTGCATACTTGACTTACACTATCTAGCTTTCTGTAAGTGTATTTTACATTTTTTACACAATGGTGACATTCCCTAAAGGTTTATTTCTCAGAATCCATCTTTGTCCTTAAGCATGTCTGTGTATCTACAATCAAATATTCTTCTGGGACTCTGTGAATCACTATTTCCATGAAGAGTTGCCACTTCTGCAGGGATGTGATTGCTGGCAGATTTTAAAGTAAGATTTGACTCCATTCCCTCTCGTCCTTAATTACAGGCAGTGGGACATGAGGTAAAGAGTGAAGCTTAAGCTTTTGGCAAGGCTGAGATACATGTTAGTTAAGCAAGATGGGAAGGCTGAGATAAAATTCTGTAATCAGCCATAGCTTCAGAGGGAGAAATTTTAGTTTTCATAATACCAATTCAGCATATGTCCATGAGAGGAAGACATTCATTCCTAGCTAGATCCTGATAGAATGAATCCTTATATTGTAGTCATGTGATCTAGCATGAGTATTTGAATACTAAATCTATTAGGGTAAAAGACTTAACAGGAATTATAGGGTGTTTGTTCTCTAATACATTCTACAGCCTGTATTGTCAGTTAACAGGTACTTTGTATTCCTACATTGTGTAATAAGAACAATGAGAACATAAGATTCTCTTATTCTTATGGATATATATATCATAAGAATATATATGAATATATATATGGTATATGGCCTGCTTCAGGCTGCAGGTTACCTACTACCTCTAGCAGGGACACTGATGATCAGGCAATATTTCCAATTAAATATTTAATAGTCATTTCAAGCACACTTTGTTTGAAACTAAATTCTTAAAATCTAATTACCTTGTATAGACTAAATATACTGCTATTTTTTAAATCATGTTCATCACGGTGAATTGCATAATCAACAGCTTTGCATAGCTCTAACAAAATATTTGAAACAACCTTAGGGGGGGCTATTTTGAAATGTCCTTTTATACACGCCTCCAGTGAACTTTTTTGGTCATGTGATCGTAAATAACAGGTATGTTGAGAAAAACTTATCACTTTGGGGAGAAAGGAGTGGGAAGAAGTAATTAGTGGATGGGGGAAGGGCCAGTGGGAAGAAAGGAGATAAGGAAGAGGGAAAGATACTGGGAGGGGAAGAGGCCATCTTGCACTTATTCTCTTCAAGGGCAATTCCCAGTGACATTTCCTTCCTATATTGTAAGGTTGTACTACCTCTCAACAGTGTTGCAGTAAGGAAACGGAGCCTTTTTGTTGCATTGTGTTTGAGAAACATTTACAAGCAAAACATAATGCAGAACTGGAGCTTTTTCCCCAATTGCTTGCCACTTCAAGATCACTCCTAAGATAGTTAAGTTAGACATAAGTTCTAATAATGAGAGGATTATTGGCATGCAACACCAATGTAATCCAGAGGCTTCTGTCATGTTTATATAATTAAAACCAACTCCTATGAGAGAAAGTCATCATAATACTGTCCGGTACCTGGAGGTCTTCAAAAAGTGTGGAGAATTAGAATTGACGGAATACATATGAGCACAAAAATGCCCCTGTACATATGCATACATCTTAAAATCCTTGAAAATTTTGGATAACATGAAAAGAACCTTCAGGGAGAAGGGTGAGTTGTACAACGTTCTCCTAAAATGACAGTTTGACCAAAATATACTCATGGTATGCTACATTTCTGCACATTTGTTCTTCTTGCAGAATCTATGTCCTCCTGGTAAATATTGAAATGAATATAGTACAATATGAGTGCTATAGGTTTTTATAGGTTTACAAAAGCATTTCAAAGGTCAAGGCAGAAAAATGGGAAGAAGTACTGGTCATTTCACCTCAAAATCCAATGCTGTATTACTGTAAAAGGACCCAGTTTTTCATGTCATCTACTATTAAAATAAAATGAAGTGGAAACACTATAAAGGTATGTGGAGGCTAACAAAAGTTTGCCTAATTGGTTCCGAGATTCAGTTTTGGTTCTGAGGATTACAGAGGAGATTCTGCCTTCACAGCTGCATTTGAGTCTATGTACAGTCCAGAACACCTAAAGAAGCAATTAAGTGGTTTAATCTTAAAGCCTTCTAAGATTTAATTCAGTAGTTCTCTTCAGAAGGGCATTGCTAATTCTTCCTGAATTACTCCTGCTACTAACGGCACTGCCTTAATTTGAGCAGTATTCTGAACTCTATTCTCTCTAATGGAGTTAATTGCACTCTGAAAGTCCGTTTTGAGTGGGAACTTAATTCCTTTTGTGGAGTGTTTCTTGACATAGTCCTCTCTCTTGTTTTCAACTTGACACATCTAGATATTTATGCAGAATAATATAGCATCTACAGTGATCTTGATTTGCAACAGCTTCTAAGGAAGATTATTCAACAAATCAAAGCATGATAGTTATCTAAAGCTATCTCCAATTTTGTACATGCTCAGGCTGTCTGCTCTAATAGACTCCAAGTCCTTGGAACATTAGCAAATCTCAGAGCTTTTAAACAGGCAGTGACCTATTCATTTAGAGGGCTGCTGCAGTGAAGCACAGGCTCACTTAGGTTAATGACGGATCATGGAGCTGTTTTATTTTCAGTGAGCTAAGTTACCCATTATCCCTAAGATCCACGTGGGTCATGTCACCACATCAAAATAATGTTAAGCTTCCTTATTCTTTGGATTTACAAGTTAGTATTTGTAACCTTACTGAGGAAGTTTGTGATCTTTTATGATTGATCACTGTGGCTGAATTACTATTCGAGCCCACAGAAAGGAACTCAACTGAGTCAATTGGCTTTTGAGAATAGCAACATAGTAACTGCTTATTCAGATTTCATTTGGGTATGGTCTTAATCAGAAAGATAAATATTTTCTCTATCCATCCACTCTGTTCTTTTTTTCCTTTTAAAGTATTATTGGTTTGCTTTCTTTCGAAAAGATATGAAATAGAAGAATGGTCTCTTAACTATTAAATAGCCTAAAAGAAACTACATCTACTTGAATATTGTTTCCTTATGCATGTTACTTAAGCACAAATATACACAGACTTCTTTAATTGTGTGTTCTCATATGCAGAAGTCTACACATAATGTGTTAAAATGTTATATTACTCATAAATATAATCAGCAAGCAGCCAAATTGTCTCAATTGCAAACACGACAATTGCCTATTTTATATTCCCTTTTAATTCTGTACCATATCTTCAGAAGCATACTTCTGTGTTAAGTTGTCTTGAAAATTGAGAGGAATACACTGGAAAACATACTTTACATGCTTTTCAAAGCACTTTTTAATGTCCTCACATTTCAACTTTATCACTCCTGTGTGCACGCTTATGCATGCATAAAAACAGACACACATACACACAAAAGAGCAACTTCTTCATTGGAATCTCTAAAGCTAGCTAAGTGTTTCCCATAGAAGAAAATAAACACTTTTGGCATTAATTCTTCCTAAAATGAAATACTTTCACACTATGCTGAAAGCTATAGAACATGAATGACAGTAGGGAAACAGCCTCATTTATTCTTCCTTAGTGATTTACAATAGTGATGACAGCCACGGGGGCGATGAACAATAGTGAGATCATGTGTGCACAATGCCAGGTTCCGAGTCGTGCAGGCAAAAAGAGTTTGTACCACATTCTGGCTTTGTTAGTGAATTAATTTAAAGATGGTCCATTAGTTCATGTCACCACGGAAACCTGGTAAGTTATGAGTATTCTTACAAACTTACATTGGAGGAAAATATCATAATATTGTGCATTCACAGAAAAGTAAACTGAAAAATTATTGTGTTTTGCTTTCCAGTCACAAAGCTATGATTAATAGCTTTAACTGAGAGCCAGGATATTTTCATTAGTGGTTATTTAACCAATTATTGTAAATGGATATACTCTTTAATTCCTTGATGCAAAAAACTTTCAAACTTTATAAAAACAGGATAATTTTATGATAAACGTTTAAGATTACCTTTAAAAACAAACAAAAAGCAAAAAGACAAAACAAAACAAACAAAACCAGGACCTTCCTTGGGAAAGGCATCTGCTCTCACCTGATAAGAATTAAAACTGAACTACAGGTTCCCTGTGGATGATTATTTGTTACTCAAATATATATTTAGAAAATTGTACTATGTGAGCTAAGCTTAAGAGAAAGCAGTTGTTTTGGGTGACAAGTTACAAAAATGTTAAATATTCTCAGAGTTTCTTTCGACTCAACCTTTAATTATGAGAAAGTTTTCAACTTCAACTATGATCTCACACTATATTTGTGATTAATATTTATTATATTAGTAGATAATTTCCCATTCAGGTTAGGTTATTGTGAAAGCCCATCATGGACTCTCTTACAAATATGTTGCTTTATGCCTGATTGATAAGGAGTAATATCTGCAGATCTCACAGGATTAAAAATGCTACTCATTGTACCCTTTGACCTTTGATTATTTACTATTCCAACTGTATAGTGAGTGGCGTTGCAAGTTCCTCTCAGGAAACATAAGGAAAAAAAAAGAAACATGAGGGAAAATATAAAAACCATAGGCGAATGCCAGCAGCAAACCACTGAACTGAGAACAGGACCCCCGTTGAAGGAATCAGAGAAAGGACTGGAAGAGCTTGAAGGGACTCGAGACCCCATATGAACAACAGTGCCAAGCAACCAAAGCTTCCAGGGACTGAGCCACTACCCAAAGACTGACACTACCCATGGACTGACCCTAGGATCCAACCTCATAGGTAGCAATGAATAGCATAGTAAGGGCACCAGTGGAAGGGAAGCCCTTGGCCCTGCCAAGACTGAACCCCCAGTGAATGTGATTGTTGGGGGGAGGGCGGTAATGGGGGGAGGATGGAGAGGGGAACACCCATGTAGAAGGGGAGGGGGAGGGGTTAGGGGGATGTTGGCCTGAAAACCAGGAAAGGGAATAACATCTGAAATGTAAATAAGAAATACACAATTTAATAAAGATGGAAAAAAATCAAAAAGAAAAAAGAAAAAAAATGAGGAAAAATAAAAAGTAACATGAGGGAAAAAATAAAAGAAATGTGAGGAAAGCAGAGCATCCTACATGGATACAGGCCATTCTCTAACCATGATCAGAAGTGGGAAACTTCCATTTTTCTTCGGTTGCATTTGTTTTGTTTAAGTTATGAATATGTAGGTACAGGACTGTTTCTGGCTTACAATGGCATGGATTTCAATTTCTCTGCTTTAGAATGACATAAATTTATATGGATTCAGTGCTTAGTATTTCGATCATTTATTTAGAAAGCATATACAGTATCTATGCTGGCTTCTCCATGGCAAATCATAGATTGCAGAAAGAGACCCAATGGAGTGTGCAAACCACCTTACTCTATAATGTACTAGGCTATGTTCACTTTGTTAGGTATATTAAATTCATTTTTACTTACAGTATTAGCAAAGATGAATGAATTTTCCAGGGTGAATCCCTTTGAAAATACAGGAGCATCTGTGATAATTTTAGACATCTGCATTTTAAAATACTTTTGAGATTACTTATTTAACATTATCCATTTCAAGTCACATGTTTACATTTTAGGAAAAACCATCTGGAGGTTAAGTCTAATCCAAGAAATGACTAATAAGCGCTTTATTTAGGCTTCCACATAGTACCAGTTTCTTACATGATATTTTTAGACATTTTTTTCCAAATTTAACCTGCTGAGACTTTTCAACTGCTGTCACCTGATGCATTTTGGTTGGATAAATAATAATAATTATTATTAACTACACTTTCAGATTTCATTATAAATTTAATGCAACTTCTTAAAACAAAAAATCAAATTTGTTGCAACTGAATGTTTATATGTCACAGTGCTCATATCTATTCCTATTCAGTGACCTTTCACTTCCGTGGACAATGTTTCATACCAGTACCTCATAAACCAACCACCACGTAGTCATTTCTAGTTTCTTCTCACATTGTTGGAGGAGTTCCTGTTTTCCTCTGTCTACACCCACGCCCAAAGTGATCTCACCCAAGTACATAATTTTAGACACATATGTTGAAAACTCGGAAATATACATCTCCA
This sequence comes from Rattus rattus, assembly GCF_011064425.1. Taxonomy (NCBI): domain Eukaryota; kingdom Metazoa; phylum Chordata; class Mammalia; order Rodentia; family Muridae; genus Rattus; species Rattus rattus. The sequence continues at coordinate 161,601,296 of NC_046156.1, forward strand.
ATCTCAGATTTACCCAAATTTAATCTCCATCCATGTGCTTTACTTGGCATATAAATGGGATTTCGGGTGGGCATCTTAAATGTTCATGTCCAAATTGAATTCTTAGACTTCACTCCTAAACATCGGTAATCCTCAGATTTCACTATTTAACAGGTCCATCTATCCAGTTAATCAACCTGAAAGATCACGAGTCATTTCTCACACACTGCTCTTCTCCTTTCATAGTGCATACTAAACTCCACAGAAATCACCTTACCCCTGTATCCAACGTATGTGGAGATGCCCTCCAATTCACAGTAGTTCTACTCATGTCTCTACAACTCAAGGATAATTAGCAGTGATATCAGTTATTAAAATATCCTTTAATTGATAACTTCAAGAGCAATGTTAGCCCCTTAAAGCATGGCTCATTAAGGCATTGTACTACAAGTGAGTGGTAGGGTACTTGCCTAGCATACTCAAAGATACAGGGACAAGATATGGTATTGTCAAAAAATTATATTTCCTTGTATCCCTATTTTGTTTGAGGCTAATGAAGCTCCTAATTTTTCTCAGTATATATTAAGAGTCTCTAGAAAATGTACTCTTATTTTTATTTCTTTTTTGAAATTAATATATAACTTATAACAATATATTTATTATACTGAACGATATTATACATTAATATAAGTTATATATTAATAACATACATATTCATATATCATTAATATAACCTCACTTTCCCTATTCCTTCTCCTCTCTCCATCCTTTCCTTTGTACCCACTTGACGCCTCAAATTTATTTCCTCTTCTTGCTTAGTCATTGTTTATATACATATGTATATGTATTCATAATTTCATAAATGCAACCACTCACATCATATAATCATATAGATACACACACAAATATATATATATATATATATATATATATATATATATATATATACACGGTTTTAGGATTGACCACTTGGTACTGGGTAACAATTTGAGGGCTTTCCCTCCAGAAGCCTATTTCTCTCACTCTCAGCATTGTATAGTTATCTTAGTTTTTGATGAGGAGTTTTGGCCCTGTGAGATTTCTGTCCATCTCTGTTATCTGTTATCACATCTCTTATTGTTGTAATTGCTTAGGTCTTAAAAAGTCACACCATTTTATATTTACTCCAAATATATATATTCATATTGATCAGGAGGAATGCAGAATACTGTGGATCAGTTCCTAGCACTAACTTCACATGGCTTCACCCTGAATACGGTGACATCTCCAGGAGATCTAAGCCCTTTATGGACTCCTTGGGCACCTGTGTGCATACAGACACACACACACACACACACACACACACACACACACACACACACACACACACACACACACTCACACACACACACACTAGAGAGAGAGAGAGAGAGAGAGAGAGAGATGAGGGAGGAGGGAGGGAGGGGGAGGGAGGAGAGACAGAGAGAGATGAGGGGGGGGGGGAGGGGGAGGAGGGAGAGAGAGAGAGAGAGAGAGATGAGGGAGAGGGAGGGAGGGAGGGAGGGAGGGAGAGAGAGAGAGAGGATCCAATCATATATTCCTAAAGAAATAATAGATTGTTTAGAACATTTAGTAAAATTTTAGAATGTATGGATGAAACAGTGGCAATACTATATTTATAAATATAGTGTGCTTGTTTAATAGTATCTTACAGTTATACTTATACCTGAGTAAGTACAATCTGAGTTCTAACTTATTTCTGTATTCATTTACCTAGACACCATGTAGAGTTAACAGCAAAATTGAGAGAGGCTGTTTTTAAAAAGACAAACTTAACAGACATCAACAAAACAGCGATTGCCCTTGAAATGCAGTACACAATGTTGTCTTCTAGTTTACACACAGATGCACACACATCTGTATATATTTAGGCACCCACGGCACAGACACACATGCATAAATAGCAAAATTTATTCACTCAAGAAAAAATTTGACGTGAATGAAAACTACTCCCTTAAATTGTAACTCTATTAAAAATTAAACTATGTGTTTGAAGAATAAAATATTGCATTTATGTAAATGTTACATTTAAGGCTCTGTCAAAATGTGTTACTGTTGCTGTTTAATTGTTAATAAATTGAGCAGTGAATCATCACCATTTTAATGAAGCTTCAATCATAGAAGCAGAGTTCACGTTAATTTTATGAGTACAAGGAATTTAATTTTAGAATGATTTATGCAAATGGGGTGAGATGTGAGGTGGAGCTCAGCAAGTAAGAGGGCAGTCGTGGAAGACAAAATAGTGAAAAGAACAGCTACGTTATTGACTGTCTCAGGGTTCAGTGGAAAGCAACGGAGATGACAAGGTTGTCTGGCAATCCAAGCATGTACAGTCATGTGTTAGAAGCATGCCAGCTGCCCATGCTGAGGTCTACAAGAGCCCATTTTTTTCTAAGTACCAACCTCTGTCTGGGTTTCTACCTGTCTTCAGGATATAAAGTGGAACATAGTACACACATGTAGTAAAAGGGTGAACAGGTTCTCTCTCTCTACTTCAGTTATAGTCCAACAAACATCACTCTACAGTGATCTTTGAAAAGATTTAACAATCCTTTACTTCTCCATAAGAACATGTGTACAAACACACACACACACACACACACACACACACACACACACACACACACACAAATTCACTGCAATCAGTTCTCATCAACAACCATCTGCAAAAGACATCTGTACCACCTGCTCCTAGTTTGTCAATAGTGACAATGCACCACAGTACACATTCATATCTCATAGTAGCCACCAAAGACATTTCTTCAGTTCATTTTAATTTCTACATACAAGAAATTGAGCTTACACTTCCCATGGTAATTCTAGGATTCCAATATTGTGCTATTTCCACATGAAATATAATAAACATCCACTAGCTTATCATATTTCATCTTGTTTTGTCATGCCATCCAGTGTACCCCATCAATAACAACAAAAACATTTCTGATAAAATGTTCACTGGTATTATTTATTCAGATGTATATTAAAAATGGTTATATAATTGTTTTCAATTTTATCATGACAGAATAATATATGTATTTAAAATATCAAACACATATTACCATTATGACATATGTATGAGCAATGCAAATAACAATAGTTTGATGGACAAGAGTTAAGTTTTTAATTTGATTTTTCCTTATGTAATATCAGGCACTGTATAATAAATTTGAGGGTTGTAAACATATTTTATCTGTAATATTTCATTTAGCAAACTGTCAATAGTGGTTTAACATGCAACAAACACTGTTTTAAGCACTATACAAGTAATTAAGGAAAAAGGAAATAATGTGTCTAGACAGAATTTTGCATTGAAATATATATTAATTACTAAAACATATGACATTAAATTATAGTTGTATTGGAGCAAACAAACTCAGGTAATAATTTTTTAAAAAATTAACACATGCAGTACTTCTGGTTTTATTTAGTTGTTCAGTTTTAGTTTTTATTTCAGACAGGTATGCTCTTTGTGAGGTAGGGTAATCTGATTGGTTACATGTGTACACTAATTTCTCAGAACTTTCTACACTAATGTAGCAATATGACATATGACATAAAACCTTTTGACTATTTCTTTGAATAACTCGTCAAACAAAATTTCACTACTAAATTTATTTGCTTTTCAATGTACACTATTCATTTGAATCAAAACTATCCTCATTTACCTAAATGAATCAAAGGTCATAAAGAAGCTTTTCCAAGTTTCTCCTTGCCACTTTATGTTCCCTTTTAGATTTTGTATCTATTTCTGACCCCCAAATTATTTTTAAAGGCATTATATAAGTCTTATAAAGGAAAGCCCATACCATGTGTGCCTTAGGCATGTACTGGCTTGTTAAATAGTAGTTCATCCATTCTTCCTTGAGTCAAAGAAGATAGAACTACAGGTAATGTTTCAGGTGAACTTTGTCTTCATTATTTTCTTATTGCTGTGATGAAACACCATGACCAAGGCAACTTAGAAAAGAGAGCATTTATTCAGGGCTCACAGTTTCAGGGCATTGCAGTCAATGACAATCAAGGCAGGGTGAATGGTGGATGCAGGAAGGCATGGCATTCTTATTGCTGGAGAGTTAACATCTGATCCAAAAGCTAAAAGAAGAAAGAGACAAATTGAAAGAACTTGGAATGGCTTAGGCTTTTGAAATGTGCCTTTCTCCCAGTGACAAACATCCTTGAGAAAGGTCATGCCCCTAATCCTCCCAAAAGTGTTCAACCAACTCGGCATCAAGAACTCAAATATATGAGACTATGGGAGTCTGTCTCATTCAAACCACAAGAGCCACTAATAGTTTACTAAAAAATTTTGATCCACAGACATGATCATTTCTATGTGATGAAAGTCCATTTCTTTCCTCCAGACTTGAGTTCACTTTTAAACGGCCATGTGGATCAGAAGATATGGAAGCAGTAATAGGAATATTGTAATTAATTAATTAAATTGTTACTTTGAATACTGACCCCTGGTTCCACTCTTGCTTCTCTCTTCCCAGACCTTCTTCCTCCCTCCTCCCCATTCAATCCTCCCTTTCTTTTCAGAAAAAAAGAAGGTCCTTGATGGATATCAACCAGCCTTGGAACATCATGTTGCAGTATTAATAGGAGAATCTTCTCTTATTGATGCTAGAAGAGAGAGCCAAGTGAGGGCAATGGGTTCCAAAAGGAGGCACAGTGTCAGTGACAGTCCCTGCTCCTGTGGTTAGGAGTTCCACATAAATACTGTTACAAAAGAGGTATATAATTCAGAGGGCCTAAAATGGTCCCTTGAATATTCTCAGGATGTCTGAGGGCTTATTTTCTATGAGTGCTGAGAGCCCTATGTTAGTTGATAGTATAAGTTTGCTTGCAGTATACTTGAACACCCTGACTCCTACAAGCCTTCCTTTCCATCTTCCTCAGGATTTCCAAACTCCAGCTAATGCTTGGCTGTTGGTCTCTGCATCTGTTTCCATCGGTTGCTATGTGAAGCTTCTCTGATGAGAATTACACTATGTTCCTGTCTGAAAGTATAACAGGATATCATTAAAAGTGTCAGAGGGAGGCTTTCTTTCATGGCATGGGTCTGAAGCTTGGCCAGTCATTGATTCATTGGTTGTCCGTTTCTTCAATTTCTGCTTCATCTTTACCTCAGTACATCTTGTAGACAGAATGTATTTGCAAAGTCCAGCCCCAGCATGAAGAGGATCCTTAGAAATGGTGAATGGGAGCAGTGCTGATTCAATAATAACTCAGAGTTGGTTATGGGTGCAAGCTGTCAGATAAAGTGTTCTCTCTTTGCTCGAGGATTTCCATTATTCTTCTTACTTTTCCTTTAGTTTTCTTTCTTCACTCTTCATATTCTTTCTCTTAATCCTGCCCAGTGAGACTGAACCCAGTCTTTTATTTAATAATGCTTTGTAATCAAGTGTTTGACCATTGTTAATGATTTTTTAGAACTCCTCAAGTTTACATACATTTTATTAATCCTGGATGGATCATAAGTGTCAACCCCTGATTGCCTAAAACAGAAACGGAACACAAAGCAAAAGCACATTTCCATAGATTTTACACAGCCTGTCCTTAACTGGTATGTGGACACAGCTCTTGCATTTTCCTGATACAGCAGACAGTACAGTTTTGTAACTATTTTCGTGTAAGAACAGAAAGGCAAGAGACTACTAAATTAAAATTGTTTCTTACAGAGTTTTAAAATGTACATAAGCAAAGCAGCTACATTTCTCTGACAACTCTCTAGGCACTATATATCCAATCCTAGAAGTAGCAAGGACAACTAAGCACTAACTTTTTATATGCTTGTATATAATTTTTTTATCTCTCTAATATTTGTTTTCTTATTCTAGCAAATCATTAATCTCCTTCTAATACTATTTGTTTCAAGATAATATACAAGACTTCCCCCTATTAGAAAACCCATCGATAAGAAAACTCATAGCTGTGAGTGCCTGCAAAAAGAAACAGGAGAGAGCATATGTAAGCAGCTTGACAGTGCACCTAAAATGTCTACAACAAAAAGAAATAAATAAACACAAGAGGAGTAGAAGGCAGGAAATAATCAAAATCAGGGCTGAAATCAACCAAGTAGAAACAAAAAGGACTATATAAAGAATCAACAAAAGCAAGAGCTGGTTATTTGAGAAGATCAAAAAGATAGATAAACCCTTAGCCAGACTAACAAGAAGTCACAGAGAGTGTATCTAAATTAACAAAATCAGAAATGAAAAGGGAGACATAACAACAGAATCTGAAGAAATTAAAACGTATCATCAAATCCTACTACAAAAGCCTATATTCAATAAAACTGGAAAATCTGGAGGAAATAGACAATTTTCTAGATGGATAACTAGGGACCAAAGTTAAATCAGGAACAAATAAACCATCTAAACAACCCCGTAACTCCTAAAGAAATAGAAGCAGCTATTAAAAGACTCCCAACCAAACAGGGCCCAGGACCAGATGGGTTTAATGCAGAACTCTATCAGATCTTCATAGAAGCCCTCATACCAATACTGTCCAAACTATTTACAAAATAGAAACAGACAGACCAGTACGAAATCTGTTCTATGAAGCCACAATTACTCTTATACCAAAACCAACAAAGAAAGAGAACTTCAGACCAATTTCCTTTTCGAATATTGATGAAAATTAATCAATAAAATTCTTGAAAGCTGAATCCAAGAACACATTAAAACAATCATCCAACATGATCAAGTATGCTTCATCCCAGGGATGCAGGGATGGTTTAACATGAAAATCCAACAATGTAATCTACTATATAAGCATAGTCAAAGATAAGAACCACATGATCATTTCATTAGATGCTGAGAAAGCATTTCAAAAAATTCAACAACCCTTCATGATAAAAGACCTGGAAAGATCAGGAATTCAAGGCCCATATCTAAACATAGTAAAAGCAATATAAAACAAACCAGTAGCTAACATCAAACTAAATGGAGAGAAACTTGAAGCAATCCCACTAAAATCAGGGACTAGACAAGGCTGCCCACTCTCTCACTACTTATTTAATATAGTATTCGAAGTCCTAGCCAGAGCAATCAGACAGTAAAAGAAGGTCAGAGGGATACAAATTGGAAGGGAAGAAATCAAAATATCACTATTTGCAGATGATATGATAGTATACTTAAGTGACCCCAAAAGTTCCACCAGAGAACTACTTAACCTGATAAAAAATTCAGCAAAGTGTCGGGGTATAAAATTAACTCAAACAAATCATTAGCCTTTCTCTGCTCAAAGAATAAACAGGCTGAAAAAGAAATTATGGAAATGACACCCTTCACAATAGTCCCAAATAATATAAAATATTTTGGTGTGACTTTAACCAAATGAGTGAAAGATCTGTATGACAAGAAATTCAAATTTCTGAAGAAAGAAATTGAGGAAGATCTCAGAAAATGGAAATATCTTCCATGCTCATGGATTGGCAGGATCAATATTGTAAAAAATGGTCATTTTTCCAAAAGCAATCTAGAGATTCAATGAAATCCCCATCAAAATTCCTATTCAATACTTTACAGAGATAGAAAGAGCATTTTGCAAACTTATTTGGAATAACAAAAAACACACGATAGTAAAAACTGTACTCAACAATAAAAGAACTTCTGGGGGAATCACCATCCCTGACTTCAAGTAGTATTACAGAGCAATAGTAATAAAAACTGTATGGTATTGGTACAGAGACAGGCAGAGAGTTCAGTAGAACAGCATTGAAGACCGAGAAAGGAACTCACACAACTATGGTCACTTGATCTTTGACAAAGGAGCTAAAACCAACCAATGGAAGAAAGATAGCCTTTTCAGCAAATGATGCTGGTTCAACTGGAAGTCAGTATGTAGATCGATCCATTCTTATTACGATGTACAAAGCTTAAGTCCAAGTGGATCAAGGACCTCCACACCAAACAAGATACACTCAAACTAATTGGGGAAGAGTCTCTAACACATGGGCACTGGGGAAAATTTCCTGAACAAAACACCAATGGCTTATACTCCAAGATCAAGAATCGATAAATGGGGCCTCATAAAACTGCAAAGCTTCTGTAAAGCAAAAGACACTGTCATTAGGACAAAACGGCAACCAACAGATTGGGAAAAGATCTTTACCAATCTTACATCTAATAGAGGACTAATATCCAAAATATACAAAGAATTGAAGAAGTTAGACTCCAAAGAGCCAAATAACCCTGTTAAATATGGGGTACAGAGCTAAACAAAATATTCTCAGATGAGGATTATTGAATGACCAAAAATCACCTAAAGAAATGTTCAACATCCTTAGTCATCAGGGACATGCAAATCAAAACAACACTGAGATTCTACCTCACACCAGTCAGAATGGCTAAGATAAAAATCTCAGGTGACAGCAGATATTGGCGAGGATGTGGAGAAAGAGGAACACTCCTCCATTCTTGGTGGGATTGCAAACTGGTACAACCACTCTGGAAATCAGTCTGGAGGTTCCTCAGAAAATTGGACATTGCACTACCTTAGCACCCAGCTATACCTCCCTTGGCATATACCCAAAAGATGCTCCAACATACAACAAAGACACATGCTCCACTATGCTCATAGCAGCCTCATTTATAATAACCAGAAGCTGGAAGTAACCCACATGCCCTTCAATAGAGGAATGGATTAAAAAAATGTGTTATATCTACACAATGGAGTACTGCACATCTATCTAACACAATGACTTCATGAAATTCACAGGCAAATAGAACAATCTAGAAAATATCATCCTGAGTGATGTAACCCAATCAAAGAAAAACACACTTGGTATGCACTCATTGATAAGTGGATATGAGCCCAAAAGCTGAAACTACCCAAGATGTAATCCACAGACCACAGGAATCTCACAAAGAAGGATGACCAAAATGTGGATGCTCCCACTCCTTCTTAAAAGGGGAAAAATATCCATAGGAAGGGATATTTAAGGGAAAGTTTATAGCAGCGACTGAAGGAACAGCTATTCAGATCCTTTCCCACAATTGGTCCATATAATATAGCCACCAAAACTAAATGAGATTGATGAAGCTAAAAAATGCATGCTGAACGGAACCAGATATAGATCTCTCCTGAGAGACACATCCAGAGCATATCCAATACAGAGGTCATTGCTAGCAGTTACTCACTGACTGAGAACAGGAACCCCTTGGGTGGAATTAGAGGGAGGATTGAAAGAGATGAAGGAGCTTGCAACCCCATAAGAACAACAATGTAGTCCAACCAGAGCTTCCGGGGACTAAACCACTACTGAAAGAATATACGTGGACTGATCCAGGGCTCCAACTGCATATGTAGCAGAGAATAAACTTGTTGGGGCACCAGTGGAAGGGGAAGCCCTTGGTCCTGCCAAGATTGTACCCCCAGTGCAAGGGAATATGAGGGAGGGCAATTATTGGATGTATAGGGGGAATACCTTGTGTTTATTCTCTGGGGAGAATAGATTTCCCCTCAAGTGTGTCATTGCCCTTAAGCAATTTGGGCCTCTTATTCTGTTGCATATTCTATGTGAGGCCATCCCTTAGTCCAATCCCAGTTCCCAGTGGCTGTCTCTTGCAGGCCTGCAACCAGGATAGGACCCTGTATAGCCATTTCTCAAGCCACTTGATCTGCTTTGGTATTTCCCCATGCCACTGAATCTCTTCCCTCCTGATGTCCTGGGCAATGAATAATACTCACAGTTGCTGGCTCCACCAGGGCATTGCAGAGATGGCCTTTTTCTCAGAGCAGCACATATTCCCATTTAGTGTTCTTACACCCGACTGAACACTCACTATCATTTTCAGAGAAAATTCTCATATTTCTCCTTAAAAAGGAAAGTCATGAATCTGTAGATCGCTTTTTGGTAAAATGGCCATTTTTACTATATTAATCCTGCCAATCCATGAGCATGGGAGATCTTTCCATCTTCTGAGGTCTTCTTCAATTTCTTTCTTCAGAGTCTTGAAGTTCTTGTTGTACAAATCTTTTACTTGCTTGGTTAAAGTCACACCGAGGTACTTTATATTATTTGGGTCTATTATGAAGGGTGTCGTTTCCCTAATTTCTTTCTCGGCTTGTTTCTCTTTTGTGTAGAGGAAGGCTACTGATTTATTTGAGTTAATTTTATACCCAGCCACTTTGCTGAAGTTGTTTATCAGCTTTAGTAGTTCTCTGGTGGAACTTTTGGGATCACTTAAATATACTATCATATCATCTTCAAATAGTGATATTTTGACTTCTTCTTTTCCGAACTGTATCCCCTTGACCTCCTTTTGTTGTCTGATTGCTCTGGCTAGAACTTCATGACCTATATTGAATAAGTAGGGAGAGAGTGGGGAGACATGTCTATTCCCTGATTTTAGTGGGATTGCTTCAAGTTTCTCTCCATTTAGTTTAATGTTAGCAACTGGTTTGCTGTATATGGCTTTTACTATGTTTAGGTATGGGCCTTGAGTTCCTATTCTTTCCAGGACTTTTATCATGAAGGGTGTTGAATTTTGTCAAATGCTTTCTCAGCATCTAATGAAATGATCATGTGGTTTTGTTCTTTCAGTTTGTTTATATAATGGATCACGTTGATGGTTTTCCGATATTAAACCATCCCTGCATGCCTGGGATGAAGCCTACTTGATCATGGTGGATGATTGTTTTGATGTGCTCTTGGATTCGGTTTGCCAGAATGTTGTTGAGTATTTTTGCGTCGATGTTCATAAGGGAAATTGGTCTGAAGTTCTCTTTCTTTGTTGGGTCTTTGTGTGGTTTAGGTATAAGAGTAATTGTGGCTTCATAGAAGGAATTCGGTAGTGCTCCATCTGTTTCAATTTTGTGGAATAGTTTGGATAATATTGGTATGAGGTCTTCTATGAAGGTCTGATAGAATTCTGCACTAAACCCGTCTGGACCTGGGCTCTTTTTTGGTTGGGAGACCTTTAATGACTGCTTCTATTTCCTTAGGAGTTATGGGGTTGTTTAACTGGTTTATCTGTTCCTGATTTAACTTGGTACCTGGTATCTGTCTAGGAAATTGTCCATTTCCTGCAGATTTTCAAGTTTTGTTGAATATAGGCTTTTATAGTAAGATCTGATGATTTTTTGAATTTCCTCTGAATCTGTAGTTATGTCTCCCTTTTCATTTCTGATTTTGTAAATTTGGACACACTCTCTGTGTCCTCTCCTTAGTCTGGCTAAGGGTTTATCTATCTTGTTGATTTTCTCAAAGAACCAACTTTTGGTTCTGTTGATTCTTTCTATGGTTCTTTTTGTTTCTACTTGGTTGATTTCAGTTCTGAGTTTGATTATTTCCTGCCTTCTACTCCTCCTGGGTGTATTTGCTTCTTTTTGTTCTAGAGCTTTTAGGTGTGCAGTCAAGCTGCTGACATATGCTCTTTCCTGTTTCTTTCTGCAGGCACTCAGCGCTATGAGTTTTCCTCTTAGCACAGCTTTCATTGTGTCCCATAAGTTTGCGTATGTTGTACCTTCATTTTCATTAAATTCTAAAAAGTTTTTAATTTCTTTCTTTATTTCTTCCTTGACCAGGTTATCATTGAGTAGAGCATTGTTCAATTTCCACGTATATGTGGGCATTCTTCCCTTATTGTTATTGAAGAACAGCTTTAGGCCGTGGTGGTCCGATGGCACGCATGGGATTATTTCTATCTTTCTGTACCTGTTGAGGCCCGTTTTTTGACCAATTATATGGTCAATTTTGGAGAAAGTACCATGAAGAGCTGATAAGAAGGTATATCCTTTTGCATTAGGGTAGAACGTTCTGTAAATATCCGTTAAGTCCATTTGGCTCATGACTTCTCTTAGTCTGTCTACGTCTCTGTTTAATTTCTGTTTCCATGATCTGTCCATTGATGAGAGTGGGGTGTTAAAATCTCCTACTATTATTGTGTGAGGTGCAATGTGTGTTTTGAGCTTTAGTAAGGTTTCTTTTACGTATGTAGGTGCCCTTGTATTTGGGGCATAGATATTTAGGATTGAGAGTTCATCTTGGTGGATTTTTCCTTTGATGAATATAAATTGTCCTTCCTTATCTTTTTTGAGGACTTTTAGTTGAAAATTGACTTTATTTGATATTAGAATGGCTACTCCAGCTTGCTTCTTCCGACCATTTGCTTGGAAAGTTGTTTTCCAACCTTTCACTCTTAGGTAGTGTCTGTCTTTGTCTCTGAGGTGTGTTTCCTGTAGGCAGCAGAATGCAGGGTCCTCGTTGCGTATCCAGTTTGTTAACCTATGTCTTTTTATTGGGGAGTTTAGGCCATTGATGTTGAGAGATATTAAGGAATAGTGATTATTGCTTCCTGTTATATTAAAAATACCAATTCAATTCTTCAAAGAGTTAGACAGAACAATTTGCAAATTCATCTGGAATAACAAAAAACCCAGGATAGCTAAAACTATCCTCAACAATAAAAGGACTTCAGGGGGAATCACTATTCCTGAACTCAAGCAGTATTACACAGCAATATTGATAAAAAACTGCATGGTATTGGTACAGAGACAGACAGATAGACCAATGGAATAGAATTGAAGACCCAGAAATGAACCCACACACCTATGGTCACTTGATTTTTGACAAAGGAGCCAAAACCATCCAATGGAAAAAAAGATAGCATTTTCAGCAAATGGTGCTGGTTCAACTGGAGGTCAGCATGTAGAAGAATGCAGATCGATCCATGCTTATCACCCTGTACAAAGCTTAAGTCCAAGTGCATCAAGGACTTCCACATCAAATCAGACACACTCAAACTAATAGAAGAAAAACTAGGAAGCATCTGGAACACATGGGCACTGGAAAAAATTTCCTGAACAAAACACCAATGGCTTATGCTCTAAGATCAAGAATCGACAAATGGGATCTCATAAAACTGCAAAGCTTCTGTAAGGCAAAGGACACTGTGGTTAGGACAAAACGGCAACCAACAGATTGGGAAAAGATCTTTACCAATCCTACAACAGATAGAGGCCTTATATCCAAAATATACAAAGAACTCAAAAAGTTAGACCGCAGGGAGACAAATAACCCTATTAAAAAATGGGGTTCAGAGCTAAACAAAGAATTCACAGTAGAGGAATGCGAATGGCTGAGAAACACCTAAAGAAATGTTCAACATCTTTAGTCATCAGGGAAATGCAAATCAAAACAACCCTGAGATTTCACCTCACACCAGTGAGAATGGCTAAGATCAAAAACTCAGGTGACAGCAAATGCTGGTGAGGATGCGGAGAAAGAGGAACACTCCTCCATTGTTGGTGGGGTTGCAGACTGCTACAACCATTCTGGAAATCAGTCTGGAGGTTCCTCAGAAAATTGGACATTGAACTGCCTGAGGATCCAGCTATACCTCTCTTGGGCATATACCCAAAAGATGCCCCAACATATAAAAAAGACACGTGCTCCACTATGTTCATCGCAGCCTTATTTATAATAGCCAGAAGCTGGAAAGAACCCAGATGCCCTTCAACAGAGGAATGGATACAGAAAATGTGGTATATCTACACAATGGAATATTACTCAGCTATCAAAAACAACGACTTTATGAAATTTGTAGGCAAATGGTTGGAACTGGAAAATATCATCCTGAGTGAGCTAACCCAATCACAGAAAGACATACATGGTATGCACTCATTGATAAGTGGCTATTAGCCCAAATGTTTGAATTACCCTAGATGCCTAGAACAAATGAAACTCAAGACAGATGATCAAAATGTGAATGCTTCACTCCTTCTTTAAAAGGGGAACAAGAATACCCTTGGCAGAGAAGAGAGAGGCAAAGATTAAAAACAGAGACTGAAGGAACACCCATTCAGAGCCTGCCCACATGTGGCCCATACATATACAGCCACCCAATTAGACAAGATGGATGAAGCAAAGAAGTGCAGACCGACAGGAGCCGGATGTAGATCGATCCTGAGAGAGACATAGCCAGAATACAGCAAATACAGAGGCGAATGCCAGCAGCAAACCACTGAACTGAGAACGGGACCCCCGTTGAAGGAATCAGAGAAAGAACTGGAAGAGCTTGAAGGGGCTTGAGACCCCATATGTACAACAATGCCAAGCAACCAGAGCTTCCAGGGACTAAGCCACTACCTAAAGACTATTGATGGACTGACCCTGGACTCTGACCTCATAGGTAGCAATGAATATCCTAGTAAGAGCACCAGTGGAAGGGGAAGCCCTGGGTCCTGCTAAGAGTGAACCCCAGTGAACTAGACTGTCGGGGGGGGGGGCGGCAATGGGGGAGGGTGGGGAGGGAACACCCATAAGGAAGGGGGGGGGAGGGGATGTTTGCCCGAAACCGGAAAGGGAATAACACTTTCGAAATGTATATAAGAAATACTCAAGTTAATAAAAAAAAAAAAAAAGGAAAGTCTTATGTTTCCTAAAGGAAGCAGACACCATTGCACCAGGGCATTGAAGAGATGGCAAGGGATAGGGGCAGTCAGGGATGACCATGAACTAGTGGGTTACTCAGCCCACACCAAGGTCCACAGTTCTACAGGTAGTCCATAAGCTTGACTACCTTATGCTTCTACAATGGACCTTGAGAGCTTGTTTGGAGGTTCTAGCAGGGAAGCGCAGCTACTTGTATACCCTTGACTGAAGACCAGTCCAGCTAACCATAACCATAGTCATCACAATACAACCCGAAGCAAAATCAAATTCTAATTGTCCAATAACTGGGATCCACTTACAATCTTCTAGGCTCTCTAAGGACTCTATCTCTCTCCAAGGACTTAGGTCACTTCTCCAGCTCTGCCCTTTGTAGCACACACCTTGTCTTCTAGGTTCCAGCTGCCTGTTCTCCACTGCTGCTGCTGCTGCTCTTGCTGGTCATCTCATAGAACTGGCACCTCTAAAATGCTTCTCTCTTCTGCTGCAACTAGGCTTCACCAATAGCCTCTCACAGGCTCTCTTCATGGTGCCAAGCCTCAACTCCTTTGCATGACCCCTTCAGTCCTGGGCCATCAATTGCAACTGAGGCTGCACCTTAGCACATGACCTTCCATGGCCTCTCACAATGCTGATCCTCAGCTGCTCTTCATGACCCCTTCGTGCCTTCAAATCTAGTACAACCTGGGTGACTCTTACACATTACCAAGTCCAGCCACAGCACAAGGTACAACCTTGGCTATCTCTGGAACACAGCCTCTTTGTGCTCTCAGAAATCACTTCCCAGAAGATTTCACATCAATGATGCTGGTGTCTTCTTAATCACCACTAATTTCTTAGGTCCAGCTGAGCAACATCAATTGTCCTAGTAATGCAAAGGTTCTCTTTAGTAGTTCTGGTATCTTGTTAATCATAGCTGATTCTTAGCCCCACAACTATGGTCTTTTTTGTCTTTTAATTTTCCCAACAATTGTTTTAGGACTGAATACTCTGCTCCCGTATGCACCAGAAAGCCTATAGGGGTCCCCTCCACATTTAGGCTTCCCCTAGGCGCGGGGAGTGGGTCCAAGCCCCATCTCCCCTAACCATCTTCAAGAGCCAGGATCTAGGGGTTCTGCCTTTCTTCTTCGGGCAATCTTGGGCCCAATGTCCTTTTTCATCGCAATATGCACACTAATCTTTCTCCAACGGATGTCTCTGCATCTTTCTACTCCCATTTGGTCTTGGTCTTCTATTATGCAGGTTTCCTGTCTGTCTAGGTCCTTCCCTCTATCTCTATCTCCTACTACTGTGGCCAGTATTCTAGTCAAGTTTCTTCTTGCTTATGATCCACCTATCCTCTCTCCCTTCCCTTTCTCTCTTTTCTCTTTCCTGCTTCTCTTCCTCAGTCTAATTTCACTTTCTTTACAACTTACACTAACTCTCTCAGCAATTTAGCTTAACCCTTCAAGTTTCTGCAACTTTCTCTTCATATCTTTCCTTACCTTAGTCAAATTGTGGGGCATTTTTCAGCCCCTCAGAGACCAATCATTGGAGCCTGGCGGTAGACAAGGCCCTCCCTACCGTCAGGTGTATTGAAGTCAATAGGCAGAAGTCAGGGCCTTCTATCCATGTAACAGCTACTAACAAGAATCTCAAGTGGGATGGTGAGAAAACAAGAAGAGAGTCCAGAAAATAGAGGTCCACCGAAGAGGACAAATAGCACTCAGTCACACTGAAAGACAATCAAAAGATTAAAAGACAAAAACAGAAGTGCGCACAAAAACAAAAACAAGCTACCACCGAGAGATCATCACAAAACTCAACTGATTCAGACCGGAGCTTCCGTGAGCTCAGCACAGACAGATGAAGGGGGGAGCAGATTCTACAGCACTTCTCCTTCCCAAGGGGAGCAGATCAAAAATAATGATTAAGTCAAAAGTGCCCTCTAGAGGCCTGTTGACATCAAACGCCGGCCACTCCAAGGTGCAAAAAGTCTGCCATGGTCCTTTCTTAATCTTAACTGACAGCTTGTGTGCTCTAACCCTAACTTCAGTCCAGTGGTCTAATGTCAAACTCAGAGGAGTCATCACAGTCTGTCCCATCATCACAAATAACACAAGACACAAACACGGAAAACAAAGAGACAAACTAACAGATCTAACTTAAGTACAGAGGTCCAGGGTCAAACTCAGAGGGTTCATCACAGTCTGTCCCATTGTCAAAGTTACAAGTAACACAAAACAGACACCTAAGACACACAGACAAAGACTAACAGATACCCTTCTCCACCTAGACAGGAAAGACCACTCTGGAAAAACAGACAGACAGAGGACATTTCGCTTCTCCAGTCCAGGAGAACTACTGTGTCTTCACCAGTACCCAGGAGGCTGGAGGGCGGGTCTTTTCTCCAACTCCAGGAGAATCACCGAATCCTCACCAACACCCAGACGGGAATCTCCCAGGCGTCCCTGGAGTCCCTACAGACCTCCCGGGATGTCTCCCAGGATGATGCAGTCAGTGAGCCCCTGGCATGTCTACCAATACTCACACTCCGCCTCTTCCCTAGACACAAGTCTTCCTCTCTACCTGAGACTGCAAGCAACTGCAAAACCAGAACTTGCGAGCAAATACAGACCCAGAGTTCAGCCGGCACAGAAACACAAATACTGGGACAATATCTCACCTCCAAGTGGATCCCCGAGATGAGGGTGGTTGCCAATACTGGACGAGCCCCCAAATGAAAGAGCCCTGAAGTGGGGAGACCCTCATTCAAGTCTCGGATGCCATGACCCCCCAAGAACTCACTAGAGACCAATATTGATGCAATCAACAAGAGGTTTATTGATAGGGATGACAGAAACCAGTGCACTGGGGTCGACTCCTATCCCATGCAGGGGTAGAGGAGTCCGACCTCGAATGGTTGGGAGAAGGGCTATTTAAAGGAAAAACCATACTGAATCCTAAAGAAGAACCTCCTGATTCTCATGATTGTTCTTTAAAATTTTAATCTATCTTTATGGTTAACCAGTTCCTGCTACTATGGTCAGCTGCTATTATGGTTAGCTATTTTCTGGAGCAAAGTGGCTAAACCAGCTGGTGCAATTACTCTTTCTGTGATCAGCTAGTTTCTGGAACAGTCAGTTCCAGGGCCTGTTTTTGGCTTCAACTTTTGTCTAGGGGCCAATTTTAAACTTTTTCCTTTCAGCTGTAAGGTATTTTCTTAATTACAGATCAATGGAGAAGGGCTCTGCCTATTCTGGGTAGTGCCATCCATGGGTTGGTTGGTGGTCCTGATTTCTAAAAAGAATCAGGTTGAGCAAGCCCAGGGGAGGAAGCCAGCAAAGCACACTCATCCTTGGCTTCTGCGTCTGCATTCTGCTTCCAAGTTCCTTACTTCTTTTGAGTTCCTGTTATGGCTTCCTTCAGTGATCAACTAGACTATGGAAGTACATGCCAAATAAATTCTCCCACCCCATTTTTATTTTTGTCATAATATTTCATCACACCAATAAAAACCCTAAGATGGTAAGAAATAACTCAAGTGATGAATGATGAGGCTAATAGTTTGTCGGTGGAGGAGTTGGTTTTAAACAGAAATATGCTCAATTCTGGTGAGCCAGAAACAAAATAGTGTCAGGGAAAATCATTAGGATATCAGAGATATAATAAAGGCAAAGGAGAATCAAGAACCATCACATCTCCTTGATAGCATCACTGTTTCTCTTAATTTAGCCTCATTTGCACAATATACATGTGTTTGTTTTTATGCTAGCATGAAGAAATAAAGAATGAACTACAAAAGAAAATAATGTGTTATAACACTTTCTCATGTGTAATGTCTTTTGGAAGAACATTAAAGTTTCTTGTAATATATGTTTGTTACTCGATCTTTATATAGTTGAGGTATTATGACTTTTTTCCAAATTAAAAAATCCATACAAATCTAAGAATATTGTATATAAAGAGAACAAATCTCTATATACTGGTAAAAAGAGATATTTCATAACAGTACAGGAATAATGGTAATGTTGTAAAATTCACATCAAGTGCACTGAAAGTTTAGATTTTAATCAGGTTAATAAATTCTTTCAAAAGAAATATACATGGTCTCTTCTCAGTAACATCTATTGCAAAATAGAAATACAAATTACAAAAATATTGTATGAATCTCTGTTTCATAAGACCCTTCTTATATTGTCTTTTTACAAAAACACTCTCTAACACAACTTCTTACATGGGATTTAAACTTACATTTCTCTCCTCAAACACACTCTGTCCTCTTCACCCCATTCTTTGTGCCACTTGGCTTCTTCAGACACATAGAACACTCAATCTGTCTTCTTTACACCCACACTTCCTCACCATAACTCCTTGTCCCTCTCCTTTTCTTTCTCTCCTTCCTTTACCTATCTCACATCTCCACTCCTTTCTTCCCTTTACTTTCTTCCTTTCTCTGTTATTTGCTTTTCTTTCTGCTATCAGAAGATAGAGTTAATGATTCTTCATAGTACAATTACAACGCAAAATATTATCGATGAGAAGAGTACATGTTTGTTGGAAAATTCTGTTATGATATGCACTTAAAAATGATTCCTTTTATTGAGTTCTTAAGTACCAGTAAAAGATTAGTTGGATGCTAATATTCTTGATCACCTGACTGCATAATTTCCACCAAATTAGTATACATGATTTAAATAAAGTCATGTTGAATGTTTTTCTTGTTTTGCTATTACAAACAGGATCAGAAAAAGAGTATTGTAAACTACATTTATTTTAAATTCCTGGTAAAAATGTCCACTGTTTTAATGATAAGCAAGGTCATTCGAACAGTACATAATTACTAATACTTTGGAAATATTTTTGGTATTGAAATATTATTAGGATTATATTTCTTTCTAATAAATTAACATCACTCTTATTGATTATAATTAAACTTAATTACTAAAATTCATTTCTATAGTGTCAACTTAGAAGTTTTGCACCTTGAATTTCAAATATTAGCCCTCAACAAAAGGCCCTGAACTCAGTTTCTGTCTCCTCTCAGTGGTCCCATTGAAACAGTATCTGTACTCATCTCTGGTCGGTTCTAATCTGAAAGAAAATGGAACTGATGAGTAATGCATTTTGCAAATGAAAAATGTAATAGTTCAATGAGATTACATTGTGTTCATCAATGGAAGGTCAAGGATTATAACTATAACACCTGATAGACATGCTGTCTAACATCCTCATGGGAAAACAGTAACTACAGTGTTAATGGAAGGTTATGTCCTTCAATTCAAAACAAGGTAATGAGGACAACTGAGTATATTTTTAATGAGTAGCTCTGCTCCATGGAAATTTTCAGATGTTTTGCCTTACTTAGAAAAATAATATGTATATTTCATTAATAAAAAGGATGAGTGAAGATAGGATATTCAGACTCTATGGATCTTGATTTAATAAACCATAAAACACAGATGGTGAACATTGTAAAATTACAATTACAAACATCTTAACAAAAATACCTTAGCAGTATTATGTCAATGATAGAAAAGAGCCAATAAACATCATTTTAAATAATGCCCTTTAACTTAAAAAGTCAAATAGTCTATCAATTTGAGAATGCAAGAAAATGGGAGGGATTTGAGAAAAAGTAACTGGGAGAGGATAGGAGAGGGAAGAAATGGAGGAAAGGAAGTGATATTATCCCATCTCAATTAGATGATATTTAAAAAAAAAAAACAAGTAGAAAAAAAATCTCAAGCACAGGTTGGAGAATTGGCTCAGTGGTTAAGAGCAGCTGCTGTTGTTACAGAGGATGGACATTCAGTTCCCAGCACTAAAGAGGCACCTTCAAATCATCTCTACTGCTAGGTTTAGGAAATCTGACCCCACTTCTCGCCTTCTCAAGCACAAGGCACAGGCACATGCAGGCAGTTACCCATACAGTTACTATCAAATACACATAATAAAAATAATGTTTAAATGAAAAACATTCATTAATTTGAAAATACCAGTATCTCCAGATCTACTGTATTATTATTGACTTGGCAAATGAATAATAATCAAATGAAGTATTAAGCTGTTACTTTGCAATAATGCACATCATTTTTACCTAAATTCCATTAAGTCTTTTATCTTGGTATAGCATAATTATGCTCTTAAATCAATAAATAACTGGGAATTACAATACAAACCATGTTGAACAATTAAATACAGTACTTTATAGGTAAGACTCGAAGCCCACAAGAAGCAGATGGTGTTCTTCTGAGACATTATAGTGTTAGACACAACTTCAACATCCCCCCCTTTTTTTTTAGTCTTCTCTATTCAGCATCATGATGGAACATGATGGAATATTCTGAAACCTTCATGCATATACATTTTGTCATGTCATAGTATGTATTTTTGTCCCATATTTATGTGAAGTTAAAAACTTAAATTTCTATATCTAGTTTATATATATTTGAAAAATACCACTGATAAACCATAAAATGTTAGCATACACAGAGAGACACATACACACACCACTAAATTGTTTGCTGGCCAGAGAGAGGTTATATTAGACTTAAAATAGTAAAAACAAATTGGGAATAGGAAAAAATGGCATCCTACAGGTTGGAAAAGGATCTACAATAACAAACACTACATCCAAGAAAGGGCTAATATCCAAAGTATATAAAGAACTCGAGAAGTTCACCTCTAACACACAAATAACACAATTTAAAAACAAATGTGGTACAAAGTTGTACAGTCAATTCTCAATAGAGGAATATTGACTTGCCTAGAAGTACTTAATGAAATGTTCAATTTCCTTAATTATTAGGGAAATGCAAATCAAAACCACCATGAGTTTCTACATCACACCAGTCAGAATGGCTAAGATCAAAAACTCAAGCAACAGTACATGCTGGAAAAGGTATGGAGAAAGGGGAACACTTCTCCATAGCTGGTGGAATTGAAAACTTGTAAAACAACTCTGGAAATCAATCTGGTTGTGTGTGTGTGTGTGTGTGTGTGTGTGTGTGTGTGTGTGTGTGTGTTTCCAGAAAATTGGAAATAGTTCTACCTAAAGATGTAGGTATTCTACTCTGGCCATATACCCAAAAGATGCCCTAACATACCATAAAGTCACAGGGTCCATTATCTTCTTAGCAGCTTTATTCTTGATAAGCAGAAACTGGAAACAACCTAAATGTCTCTCAAACAAAGAATGGATGCAGAAAATGTTCATTTACACAATGTAATACATTATTCAGCTATTATAAACAAGGAATGTTACAGGCAAATGGATAGAACTAGAAAATATCATCTTGAGTAAAGTAACCCAGATACAAAAGACGTGCATGGTATGTGGATATTAGCCATAAAGTACAGGATATACTTGATAAACCACAAAGATGCAAAGAAGTTAAACAAGAAGAAAGGTCCAAGGAAGAATGCTTACATCTCACTTCAAAGGAATAATAAAATAGTCATAGGTGCAGAGGGAGGGAGGAAAGTAGGTGTGAGGATATGGGAAAAGAAATTGGAAATGTTGGGTGAGGGGTAAGATAGGATATAAGGAGAGACAAGAAAGAGGGCCAGAGGTCCAGGAGAATGAATGGAAATCAGCAGCTACTTAATGAAGGGGCTGGAGGGTGTGGGTGGTGATAATCTCTAGAAAGTCCCAGAGACCTGTAATGGCAGTCTACCAGGAGTCAATGTGAGGGACTTTATCCAACAGTGGGGTCATGGAACCTGAAGAGGCCACATTCTGTAGCCAGCAGGATCCCCAGTGGAGGGATAGTGACACCAACCCTATCTATAAGAAATTCTGGGACAAAGATGAAGCAGAGACTGAAGGGATGCCCAAACAATAATCATCCCAACTTGAAAGCCATTCCATGGGCAAGCATTCTCTGACACTGTTGATGACACTCTGTTATGCTTGCAGATAGGAGTCTACCCTAACTGTCCTCTAAGACGTTCTACCCAGCAACTGTTTGAAACAGATGCAGATAACCACAGCCAAACTTTGGGCTGAAGTCCTGGACACTCATAGAACAATCATGGGAAAAATTCAAGGCCCTGAAGGGGATAGAACCTCCACAAGAAACCTAACACAGTCATCTAACCTGGACTCCTGGGAGCTGTCCTAGACTAAGCTGCCAACCAAATAGTATACATGGTCCAGAATATGGCTCCTGGCATATATATATATATATATATATATATATATATAACTTGCTGCTCAGGATCCCATGACAGTAACCCCAGCAACTGGAGTGGGAGCTTTCCCTAAAGATGTAGCCTGACTCTGGAATCATCCTTCAACAGGGCTGCCTTGTGTGGTCTCAGTGGAAGAGGATGAACTTAATCCTGAAGAGAGTTGATGTTTCAGGTTACTCAAAGGGCTCCCACACTCTCAGAGGAGAAGGGGATAGGGAATGGGGTGAGGGACTCTGAGTGCAGGGCAGGAAAAGAGCAGCACTTGGGATGTAAATAATAAATAAATAAGCAGATAAATAATAAAAAAATAAATACATTGGAAACATGTTTCAATTTTTTGCTAACTAAAAACTACTAATTGATTTTGACAAATAAATGTGCCCAAATAACACTGAAATGTCTGATCTACCCAAATAATCCTAGATATATCCCAGTGACAAATTTTGGGGGTTGAAATGTATTTAAAATTATTTCTGTTTGACCAATAATTTTAGAATATTTTAGATCATAACTTTTTATGGTTTATAACTCATCATCTCATTCCTATTAGTTTCTGAGGTTTGTTTTTTTGTTTGTGTTTCCTGATGAAGTTATATAACATTCCCACTTACCAGTCATTTCACTTTACTCTTTTTTTCTGAGCAAAATTGATTTGAATAAATATGTTTATGAAGTGTACACTGAGATGAATGCCTGAAACTGTGTCTGAATCTTTGATTTTCACGCTTTCTGGGGCATAGTATTAAAACCTATCACTTTTCTCCTGTATTCATTGATAATAACATTTATAACAATCCTGGCTAACACACTGCCTTGTCTACTTACCATAATGAATGATACTCAGCTATTCAGAAGTATTATCACAGTTAATTTTCAGAAATCCATGGAGTTATGACGTTTTTTCTATTTTTACAAATGAATGCACACTCACTAAGAGATTGGCATTTAATGACAATGACAAAAAACAATTAAGTTGACTCAAAGGAATAAGAAGCCACCTGTGTTTGATGCAAAAGGCCACATAACCAGGTGCAATCTACAGTTCCCTGAGGTATCACTCTACTTGGTAATATTATCCATCCATTTTTGCTTATCTATATCACAATAGTCTCCTCCATTTTCAGTCACTCCGATTAGAGATCACTCCAAATAGTTCCAAAGTAGATTGTTTTACTGTTTGGAATGCAATGGATTATTTTTCCACATATAACTAAACAATCTTATCTTTTCCTTCTTCTCCATGTCTCTCTTTCATTTTGCTCAGATAGTTAAACAGGTTCTACAGTGGTAATGAGCCGTACCCACCCACTTGAATGCTATACTTTCTTCCTCTCTTCTACACAGTGAAGTATAAAGATGTTAACTTCATAGTTATAACAAAATATAGCTATATAGAAATAGTTCCCAGGACAGATCATTGCCAGTACTCCAGAGTTGTTTGAAAAACACATTTCGTAGACACCACACTTACTTCCCTGTTCTGGCCTTTTCCTCAGAGCACCACACATTTCCATTTGGTGCTCTCACACCTGAATGAACACTCACTATCATTTTCACAGAAAATTCTCTTATTTCTCCTTAAAAAGGAAAGTCTTATGTTTCCTTAAGGAAGCAGACACCATTGCCCTCTTCAATATTCAGCTTGTTGTTAACTTACTTAGCTGAGAGTATGAATACTTATAGGGGTCAGTACAGATGGAGGTCGTCTTTGAATATTTGGATCCTCGAAAGTGATGATGTGGAATTTTCAGTTACACCTGAACTGAAACAGGAAGTTCATCCAAATTCCTAAAAGGAGAATAAAGGGAATGAGGATATGAGTAGGTATTAAAGGAGGGCTTATACAATTTACACCTCCAGTTATCTATGATAAATGTTGAACCTATTCATTTTGCCACATTTTTTTGTACTAGTGTGGTTTTTGTTTTTGCTGCTGCAACCATTAAATTAGATTAAAGAGAAGAAGGATATATTTGGTTCACTCTATGAAGAGACTCCAGTCCTCCCTAGAGGGCAAGACATCAGAGAAGCTCAGTGAGGCAGGAACATGACTCAGAACTTTTCACATCTGGCCTTACCAGAAGAGGAAGGCAAGTGTATCCTTCAAAGGCTCGCTTGAAGTGACATTTCTTCAAGGTAAAATTAATACCCAAAGGTAGCACAATCTTCCAATACTACACTATCAGTTATGAGACAATTATTCAAATACATGAGAAATCAAGGTTTGTGTTGGCTAATTTTGATTGTCAAATTATCTACATCAAAAGTCAACTAAAACCCAAGTTTCTGAGCATTTTAATTTTATTTTTTACTTGTTCACTTTACAGGCTGTTCACTGTTCCCCCTCACTTTCCCCTCCCACAATCTTTCCCTCAGCCCCTCCCCTTCTCCTCTGAGCAGTTGGGGTCCTCCCTGGGTATCCCCCAACTCTGGCACTTCAAGTCTCTGTGAGCCTAGGCTCTTCCTCTCCCACTGAGGCCGGACAAGGCAGCCCAGCTAAAAGAACATATCCTACATACAGGTAACAACTTTTGGGATACCCCTTCTCCAGTTGTTCAGAATCCACATGAAGACCAAGGTACACATCTGCTACAAATGTGCCGGAGGCCTAGAACCAGCCCTTGTACATTCTTTAGTTGATGGTTCAATCTCTGAGAGTTGCAATGGTCCAGGTTAGTTGACTCTGTTGGCCTTCCTGTGGAATTCCTACCCTGATCAGGGTCCACAGTCCTTCCTCCTATTCTTCCATTGAGTTTTCTCACGCTCTATCCACTGTTTGGCTGTTGGTGTGTATACCTGTCTGACTCAACTGCTCAGAGGAACCCCTCACAGGTCAGCATGCTCCTGTATATTCTTATTCAGCTGATTTATGAATCAGAAAAGAAAAAAAACATGAAAGAAAGTACCTCTTGTTGTTGCTGTAGTTTTGGCATTTCATAGCCTATTATGATTTTCATTGACAAGATTGTCTATCGTATTGGCGAAGGTTTTTTTTCAAATCCAGCTTCATCAGAATTTTAACATAGATTGAAAAGTAGCTGCCTTCTATCAGGTCTCCAGGTCACTAGGGCCATGTTTGGACTGCTCAGAAAAAAGCCCTGAAGATTGAACAACTGCTGGATTCTTTTTCTTTTCTTTTTGTTTTTGTTTTTTACAAGTTACTTTTATTGAAAAGAAACTTGTTCCCCATATGCTTAATTTCCTTTTATATCGAGGATATATATATTGTATAAAAGCATATCATCAAACCTTGAAAAGTATGCAGGTTCAAAGTCATTTATATCCGTTGCATTGCTTCTAACTTGAAACCATATTTTTACTTAGTAGTTGTTGTTTAATGTCACTTGTAGATCTCCCATTAATACAAATTGACATTTACAGAACCATATGCTTTATATATTTTCAATGTCAGCAAAAATGGTGCATATTTAGAAGTCAAAGAATATTATTAGCTACACGTTTGGTAGACTTCACTTGACAGTCATTCTATTAATCCGAAATTCTACATATAACCAAAGAGAATTATAATGAAATTTAACTTTTAAGCTTTCTATAAATTTATTTCAATCTTTGTCACCCAATATTTAAGAGGTAGTTCTGTAAAATTTGCTTCATAATTTTATGTTAGATATAGTTACATTCCCAGTGAGACTGCAGATAATATATGTATCTTAGTGTTTTACTGCTGTGAACAGACACCATGATCAAGGCAAGTCTTATAATGGACAAGATTTAATTGGGGCTTGCTTATAGGTTCAGAGTTTTAGTCCAGTATCATCAAGGCAGTAACATGGCTGCATCCTGGCAGGCAAGGTATAGAAGGAGCTGTAAGTTCTACATCTTCATCTGAATGCTTCACTTCTTCTTTAAAAAGGGGAACACGAATACACTTGGGAGGGAATAGGGAGGCAAAGTTTAGAACAGAAGCTGAAGGAACGCCCATTCAGAGCCTGCCACACATGTGGCCCATACATATACAGCCACCGAACTAGATAGGATGGATGAAACAAAGAAGTGCAGGCTGACAGGAACCAGATGTGGATCTCTCCTGAGAGACACAGCCAGAATACGGCAAATACATAAGCGAATGTCAGCAGCAAACTGCTGGATTCTTGTCCTTTCCATTGTGAGACAGACATTGTTAGAATGCTCGGAGCATATCCTATAAGATGGCCTAATACAATCATTAATGTTCCGTGGGACAACACTGACAAAGACAACTAAGGCTATTAGTGATTCAAAAAGTAGGTCTCATACCAATTTGAAAAACAATGTATAATTATTAGTTTTCAAATCTCTCTCCCTCTTCCCCTCCCCCATTCCCCTCTCCCTCTCCCTCCCCTTCTCCCTTCTCTTCTCTCTCTCTCTCTCTCTCTCTCTCTCTCTCTCTCTCTCTCTCTCTCTCTCTCTCTTTCTCTTTCATGCCTTACCTCATGCTCCATACTATCCAGTATTTGTATAACATCAAATAAAATTATTGGTTTTATGTTTAAAATGAAATTTAAATATGTTCAAAATAATTTCATTATAAGAATCATTTGATTTTCTTTTCCTATAAAATCAAATTATGATGTCATATTGGCCATCTAATGCAGGGCATGGGGCCTCCCTCTAAGACTGCTTTCTTTGTCCAGTCAGATATCCTTAGAGAACACCTACTGCTGAATTCTTGACCTTTCCATTGTGAGGTAGATATTGTTGGATTGTTCAGAGCAGTTCTTATTGGGTAGTCTAAGAAATCAGTTCTGCTCCTTTAGAGAACACAAAGACAAGTTTCAACTCAGAATGAAATCTAACAGTGATTCAATAAAGTAGAGCACTGATTGCAGATGGTTATCAATTGAAACAATTTACTGTATTTTATTGTTTCTCCCTAGACCTCTGTGTGACTTATAGGGAGAGATAGAAAGGCTGTAGAACTGGATGAGAGTGAAGGTAGGAAGGAGCTGGGAGGAACTAGAGGAAAATTATATTGCATTTCTATAAAATATAAAATGATTTTAAAAGCAAACTTAAGATGAGCATATTAATAACAAAAAACTAAATCAATGGGAATAGATTTAAATGCAGAATTTGCAAATTAATTAGAACGTCAAAACCGGAAACTGCCTCATTAACTCTTTGTAAATGAATATTACTTCAATTTGCAATAATAAATAGCAAAAAAACTATCATGTCTTGAGTAGCTCACTTAAGTCCAAATTCTCATTAGGTTTCACTCTTACCACAGTGTGCAAACTGCAAAGTCATTTACTCTCTCTCTCTCTCTCTCTCTCTCTCTCTCTCTCTCTCTCTCTCTCTCACACACACACACACACACACATGCACATGCACACACACACACAAACACACACGCACACACACACACACAAACTCACACACACATACACACACGCACACACACAGACACACACATGCACACACACAGACACACACACGAACACACATGCATGCACAAACACACAACATACATGGATACAAAGTAATGGTTTCAGAAATCTTGAAAAATATAGATATAAATTATGCTACTTTATATATACCCCAGAAAAATAGGTTAAATGTTGTTTCCTTTTAATAAGACACTGAACAATATAATATTTAGAATACAGAAAAATGTGTCCAATGATTCAAATGCAAATTATTAATCATGCCTTCTACATGACACAATATAGACTAAATCACCCTTGATTTAATAAATTTAGATTCAGAAGAGAGTAAACTCAAGTCAGACTGTGACTATGTGAATGAGAATTCAATTTTATATAATTATTTTTATAATATTTAAGCTTAAGTAGTCATATATAAAGTCATGATCTCATTTTTTATATAGTGCTATTGATACATGTTACAGCTACTATAAATATAAAACAAAAAAAGACAAAGAATCTTTAAGCTTTCAGGTCCATGAACATCCATCACTGACATTAATAATATTGTAACATAATAGAGGATCTACAATAATTATTTGTGCTAGTTTGCCTCACCTTTCTGCCAAGCATGTGACTGGCTTACTTGAGGAAGGCTGTCAATCTCTACATATTACATTTCAAACTTTATTCAGTTCTTTTTTACATCATATCCCTGGATAATAAGGACATCTGTAAGTTCATTAATTCTGGAGATGCATAAATAACAGTAACCAGTAGAACCCTATTATTCTACTGAGATGAGAATTATATAAAGAGCAGATGAAATGAGAACGGAAATGGAAAGGAACCAAGTAAAAGTCAGTCAGAGCTTAAATATTCCAATTCTCAGTACATTTCCATTATATTTGAAACATCTCACAGACCAAGACAAATATGTGCAATAGCCCAAGAAAAAGTGGAAAGAAAAATAATCTTCTTCTACTATTCACAGACTGGGCCGTGACTATATAATTTTCTTATAAGGGAAGGAGAATAGTACTCTGTGCAGGAAACTGGCAATCTAGTCCATACGGAGTCTTCAATTATTCTGTTCCATTTAACTATGCAAAACATGTAGCATTATATAAGACAGTGTCTGTAATATGTCAAGCAATTCAGATAATACTCAATCTCAAATGTAATATTTATATTACAGGCCACTCACTATGTTTTGCAATGTTTGTCCTGCAGTGTTTTTTTTTTCTTATGATAATATATGGCTTCCCTTTCTCTAACATCATAAAATAATTAGAATTTCATTTTCATCAAAAGAAAATTACCTTTGATTCTCAAAATATAAGAATCTAGGGGTTGGGGATTTAGCTCAGTGGTAGAGCGCTTGCCTAGGAAGCGCAAGGCCCTGAGTTTGGTCCCCAGCTCCGAAAAAAAGAACCAAAAAAAAAAAAAAAAAGAATCTAGTATTTATGGAATTGTATTCTAAAACATTTCTCAACAAGGTATCAAAATATTGTTAAAAATCAATAACTTCAAAACCAAAACACTTATATATACCATTTTCACAAATTTGTGACCAACAATTTATATGACAACATTTTTCCATTACTCTTATATTACTCTCCCTAATGTTACCTGCTTCCATTGTATCTGTTAAAATCTGTAAATTTCTCTCATAGAATTCTATGGAGGTAGGAATTTTCATCTACTTAAAATTCTAGTTTGCAAATATTTGTTCCCAGGCAATTTATTTTGATTGATGACTGTAAATATTTGTACTTTTAGTTTACTCATGCTAAAAATTCATAGATTTTTTTCATTAGCAGATACTAGATTTAGCCATATATACCAGTTTTTAAGGTTATTCAATATGTCTAATACAGATTAAATGTTTAAATATAACTCAGTATAAGTTTAAATATAACTCAATATAACTATAATAAAACTCAATACGTTTAAATATAACTTTTAAATGTTCATACATAGATTAGTATTTAAATAAAGTGCTGTCAATAAGAGATCCAAATGACGATTCTAAAGAGGTATCAATCAAAAGTTTAACTGCAATTCTGTAACATAATGATCAACTAATTTATTCAGCTGACAAGTATCTAATCTTAAGGAGTATTTCCCCAGTATTAGTTTCATCCACTGAAATCTGACTTATATTCCCTAAAAATAACATTCATACACAGTCTTTTCTTAGTAGATTCTATGAATCCTAAGCCTTGTGATACATTGAGAGTAAACAAAATATGTTTACACATGCACTTAATTGCTTAATATTTTCTAATCAAATGATTGGCACTTTTGTATGTTGCAATATTTATTGTATCTTCTACAATAGTGACATAAAATTAAAGTCTATATCTTTAAAATTAAGTTTTCATTCTTGGTTATAGGATCTTTTCTACATATTTTCTGACTGGAAAGTGTGCAAGTCTTTAATCCTCACAATAATTTAAAATGAGCACAGTTTATAACTGTATATAATGAAGGATACTTTTCTTTCTGGTTCTACTTCTTTTAAGTTTGCTTATGAATACACATACCGATAAACATGATCATCATTTTCTGCTTGATTTTTCCTAGGGCAGATGTAGTTACTGGTTAGTTTATCAAACTATTAAATCATTAGAATAACTAACTGAATATGCAAGTCTATATTTCTTCAGATATTATCATTTTGCAGGTCCCAAATTTCATACAGATCAGAAATCAATAATTCCCAAGAAAAATTCAAATTTATTGTTATATTCTGACCATCCTTACCTTTTAGAGTATTATTTCATCACTTCTTTTTTTAAAGATTATAGTAATGTAACCACAGATGTACTTGGTTTGGTGAAAAAAATATATATAATCATTTATTTTTATTTTAAATATGGGTGTGTATGAGTTAAATTGTACAAATGTAAGTTTTTTCAGTCTAATTTTTAAATCCTGAGTGACAATTTTTAGTTGTAATCCTGACATACTTTCGCTGTTCTCAACTTCTTTTATGACCACTCATCTTTTACAATTTTCTGTGGCTTCTTGCCTTGCATTGCTTTAGCCACTTTGAAAATAGCTTCCAGTATTTGGCTTAGAAAAATCAGAAATGATGGGGAACACAAAGCACAAAGTTGATATGTCTAGTTACCAAATCAAGCATCTATTACTGGCATCGGGTTGCACATAAATAAGTTGGGTAGTTACATTAAGTACTTGGTCATAGGGGTCCTGGAGAAATCTCAAACAACTCTAATTTTTGCCAAGGATAGGATGCACTCCACAACTGACAGCAAGGATCCGTTGCTGAAGACAAGATCTACACAACTCATTCGAACATGGATGTCAAGCTTGTGCCTACAAGTATTTCACCATGTTCATTGACCTTGGTGTGGGAAGATACTCTGCATACTACCAAAAAATGAAATGTAAATAAGCCAGTGTCTCAGTCAGGGTTTCTATTTCTGAACAAACATCATGACCAAGAAGCAAGTTGGGGAGAAAGGGTTTATTCAGCTTATACTTCCACATTGGTGTTCATCACCAAAGGAAGTCAGATCTGGAACTCACACGGGGCAGGAAGCAGGAGCTGATGCAGTGGGTATGGAGGGATGTTACTTACTGGCTTGCTCAGCTTGCTCTCTTACTGAATGAAAACTACCAACCCAGGGACAGCACCACCCACAGTGGGCTGGGCCCTCGCATCTTGATCACTAGTTGAGAAAATGCCTTAGGGGTGGGACTCAAGGAGGTATTTCCTAAGCTGAGACTCCTTTCTCTGTGATAACTCCAGCTTGTGTCAAGTTGACACACAAAACTAGCCAGTACAGCCAGTCACAAAAAATTTTTTTCTGAATGGTGTCCTTCCTACAAGATATACTAGGGCAATTTAGCACAAAGTTTGTGGGATAAACAACCAATTCCTGGTTGATTAAGATATGTTCCTGAAATGGATCCTATACCCAACACTTCCTGGATGACTAGGAACCAGAGACAAGATAGCTCAGGGATATAGGTTTTACTGCTGTTCAATAAAGGTATAGTGCAATAAAATGATTCCTGATGCTATTCTCTTATACTCATGATCGATGCTTTGCTCAGTCATCATCAGGGACACTTTTTCTGCATGGAGACAATTAAAAAGACCTATAGCTAGGTAGGTTGTAAAGAGTAAAAGAATGGGACACTCTGCACTAAAGAATATATGTCTTTGTGATCCCTCCCCTCAGGCCTCAGGGAACATTTCCTAAGAGTAGGCCAGAAGAGTGTAAGAGTAAGAGAGGATAGAGAATGTCAAGTAAACAACGCACTTACAACTGGCATGATCAAAGCTAATATGAACTCACAGAGACTCAGGCAGTAGGCACAGGGCCTACAATAGACTGTACCACATCCTCTGTGTTTTGACCATTTTGTTTTATCATATTATATTTTGTTTTATTTTATTTTTTTCATTATTCCTTAGAGTCCTGTCTGCTTTCTTATGAGAGACAGAAATGGTATGAATCTGGGGGAGGAGAAGAGAGGAGTTGAGGGTGAGAAAACCATAATAAAGATATATAATGTATGAGAAAATATCTATTTTCAAAAAAAAGGTAAAAAGAATAAAAGTAACCTTCACTATTTGATTTTTAATTTTTAACTTCTATTTAATGAATAATAGATATTATATATACTTTGGCATTCAATAAAAAAACTTACACCACTTACTCTCAGGTTGAAATGGAAGTTATTTTTAGTTTATGCTTTATGACATTCACAGTCATCTATGTGTATTGTTATTAGTTTATTATAACATACAAATTGGATGTCCTTTAATCATTTTATATCCATCTCTCTCTCTCTCTCTCTCTCTCTCTCTCTCTGTGTGTGTGTGTGTGTGTGTGTGTGTGTGTGTGTGTGTATACTAGCTATATATTCTATGCAACTGCAAGCACAGGGCATACCACCCTGTGATTGTGAGAGTAATAGAAAACATTTATAAGTGAACTCTGTTCTCAGACTCTTCTGAGAAATGGTCTCTTCTTTAATATTCTACTACACTAAATATTTCTAGCTCATTGAACTTTTCATGCTAGGAAATTCTTCTGTTTCTACTTCTTGTTTCTCTGTAGGAATTTTTGAATTGCAGTTGGGTGATAGCACACCTAGATTTAGGTGTTGAACTCTGGATGTTAGGTTTATGGGGCATTTACATTTACCATCTGAGAGCTCAGTTTTGCCCTTTGTAAGATTCCTTTCTATTTTAATTTACATATATTTTCTTTTAATTGTGTATAGTAGTAATGAAATTACAATAGGTCCATACTTCTGTTACGTGTATGTGTGTGTGTATGCGTGTGTGTGTGTGTGTGTGTGTGTGTGTGTGTGTATGTGCGTGCATGCACACTACAGTATCTTAAACATGTTTACAAAAATACAAATGTTTTTCGTTAAGTGGCCCAATCAGGATTCTTCAACTTTCACAAAGCCAGATAAAGATGATAAACAATTACCATTGTATGAATCTCTTTGCTCCCTAAGTGCATATGCTTTTCTTCTATCTGAACATGTACATACTTCCCTATTGAAAAGACATTAGTAGCAATGTGTTAACCCTTTGACATATCCAAGGTATTATGTCTCTGACTTGAGTCATATAACCAAAAAACCTCACTACCTTATTGCTTGACTTATAGTTTCTCATGCCAGAATATAAGTGTGTCTAATTGGTTCAGCTCAAATTACCATTTTCAAAAATCATGACAACTAAAATTTAAAAATTTGAGTTGAGGTGTAATGCTTTTAAGGATTATTTTCTATATTTTCATTTTAAAGTATATCTTTTGTGTCACTTGTTCATCATACAACTATCCTGAGAATAAGTTGCATCTGGTATATTCATCTTGTTCTAACTGTGGCATCCTTTTACTTTCAACAAACACATTTTCTCACACACAGGCTTCCCACATACATGTACGCACCACAATATACAGAATAAATTAAACAATTAATAATGCTCTTCCAATAATTAAAGAAAATTCTTAAAAATGGGCAAAAACATGAATAGAGTCAATGATGGGTCGCCTACTGTTACTGCAGCAGGTTCAAAGAAGGGTTTCCTGTGCACACACATAAACAACGTGGAACAATAAAACCATTTGATGAAAGGACAGAAGACATCCTTGAGGAGAAATTACTAGTGCTGTGGGTTAATTAATGAGAGATGCCAGGCCTTAATTTTAAAGCATGTCGAGTGGCTTCATTTATAGTATATAGTTAAATGCTCACTCACTGGGATAGCAGATATTAACTAACTGATAATAGCTTTGGAAGACAGAAACTGGAATTTTTAGGACTTTGTCTCTAGTCTACCATCTGATGTTTACACAACGTTGTTGAAAATATAACATGTTTTGCTGCAGTTTAATTTTTATGTTCTAATTTTAAGAATGACCTATATACTATACAGTCCTTTTCCTTCTCATGATTACTGTACTTTCCGTTTTCCAAAGACTACAGATGTTATGTCAGAATCTACTTGGAGCAGAACAGCCATGCTGCATGGAACTTAAGATTAACAGTGCTAATACAACAACATCAAATAAGTGCTTCAATTTCTTCTATGCATGAGTTAAACTAAACAATAGAGGTTTCCCCATTTTATAGACTAGATGAATGATAAATTATACTTAGAAGCTTCCTGTTAATTGTATTTATTAAACCATACAACTTTAATGAGCATATTAATTTATTGATGTTGCTTCCTGGTTAGTGTCAGAATTAAACTAAGCCATTGGTAATAAAAAGATACAAAGCTTTATATTATGAAGCATAAATACTGTTAAATTAAGGCTTTATTAAATGATTTGAAGAATTATAGATGGACTAGCATCTTAAAAAGTCTCAGGACTAAATGTAGTAAATAAATAATCCTCTTCAATATTGAAAATTCCAAATATTAGAATACTAACCTCAACTCAGGTTGATTTATATTTTGCTTATATGACTATAGATAATTAAATTTGGCACTGCCTTATATCATTGCCTTTCTCTCCATTAAACAAATTGCAGTACTATGTTCTGTTTCAAACTATCATAAATATGATTAAAGGATATTCACTTCACCAAATAAGAATAGTAATCTGACCATACTCAAAGAATATTGGGTCATTTTTAAGGTTTTGAAAAATTCTAACATTTTATGCATTTTTTTCAATTTTTTTACAAGTGCAAGAGAATTCACTTAAATGATGCATGTAATTCCTAGCGCATGTCTTCTATTACTCTTACATCATCTTTACTACCTTTACGTCAGGATTCCTACAAAGCATCTTGCCCGTGACTAAGTTAATAAAGTCAAATAGATTTCAACATATTGGGCACCACCACCATGTCTCTATCTACAACTTTCAGTTCTTTGATGATTCCTAACAGCGTAATATTCCATGTAGTGGAAATGTAGTGTAACCAAAACTCCTAACATCATGCTTGGAATAACACTAAGAAAATTGCTGAAAAAATAACCAGTAAAATTAAATGATTGTAAGCCAAATAATTATTTGTTCAAGGATGTTTTGTTTTGTAATTTACAGATTGGTACTGATATTGAATCTTTGAAATTCAGGACTGAATATATTAATCTTGATTTAATACTTAACATTTTAATGTAAAATTAGTAAATATATTATATATAAAAAATCAAAGTATTTCAAAAAATAAGCATCATGTAGTTAATTTTCAAGGCAACTTAAATATTTGTCCATTCAATTACTCATTTTAAATTTATCTTTCAAACCTGTACACCTTGGTAAATTTTCTGAAATTAGTCATCAAAGCATCTAATAGTTATATCAGTTTTGAAATTTATGCTAAGATTCAATTGTATGATAAATAATAACAAAGAATATCTTTATTTTTACACATTTTCTGTATTTTGTTTTTCAATGAATAAAGCTCACATATGAATAATATCATTATTAGTAATGGAATGTAAGGATAAATACAACACATTTTTAATATAAATAAACTATTTTAGAAATCTTAAAAAGAATTTTGAGAAGCATAATATCATTGTCTTTGTGAGTTCAGAACCATAGGACAATTCAGTTTAAATTAGATTAAAGTAAAATAAGAGTAGAGTTCAGGAAGAAATTATTTTCCTTCAAGAAGTGTAGAAAAGATTGAATAGAACATGACTCAAGTTGTTATTTAAGCATTTTCATCTGAGAAATCACTATCTGTTTCATTCCTATGTATATAATTAAAAACACATTAACATGGCTGTTTCTTATGCTTTGCTACTTAATCTAGCATAAACTCTACTAAAAGATAAGGAAATTTGCTGAATTACTACTTGACATAATTCTAGATAAAATGGGTGTTGAGGTGGAGTCCAAGAATCTAAGATACTGATGTTTGTGCTAGAACCAGGAGTGCTAAGATGCTTCTGGTTTTTGTTTTGCATCATATTTAATTAATTTTTAAAACATGGGTTGAGAATGAATACATTAATCCATCTGTTTTGCATGGCAGTAAGTAAATGGTTCCACTCAATAGTAGCTATATTGGCTTAATCATCCAGGGAAAGTAAATCTGTTCCTCTGTGATTCATGTCAAGTCTGACAAATTGATCTCCTCTTGCTTGCTAAAATACTCCCATTTGCCTTTTCAATCTCACTGATTCGCCAAGATCTGCACATCAATACATTAAGCTCTTGTGAGGACTGGAGGGAAAAAAATCTAAAGACCAGGCAAAATATAACTGTAAGTAGCATGGAAAATCTCAGTTTCAATCTTGTCAAGGCTATTTTCTTGAGAGAATAGATGAACTTATGTGTGCTTATTATCTGCTAATGGGAATACCTTTGGAAAAAACAAACAATTCTCAGACCAAAGTCTAAACTACATGTAAATGAAAAAAGAAAGTCATTGGTGAAATAGAAGTGAAATGTACCTTCTGAAAACTGACTCTACAGATAAAACTGATTCTGTTCTCCATGAATAGCTTCAAGAATGATGTGCTTTAAACACAGGCATTTTTAGACTCTCTCTTGTGGCCTTTAGTTCAATTTAATTTTATTTTCCCTGAAATTACAATCCAGTTCCTTTCTGTTCTGATATGATAAAATGGGTAATCCCTTTGCCTTTCAGTTAGCAAGCACCTCACTGATCTCTTCCACTTAGCAACCACCAGCACAGTAGACCATATCATGCATTCCATTCTTAGAGAACTAACTTCCTCTCCTATATTTTATCTCTCTTAATTTGAAACACTTTCAGTAATCGTCTCTTCTTCCTGTGAGTTATATAAAGAGACAGAATTCACAATCGTAACTCACCTCACTGCTCCCTCTTCAGGGATTGTTCCAAGGCATCTTGGATGACAGAAACTACAATATGGTAGATGCCAGTAGGGAAGAAAGGACATATTTCTCACTGCTGATTTTCCACTGTACAAAGGAATATCCTGTGCATAGCGCACTTCATCGAAAATGAGTTCTTTTTGACCCGTCCTTGCTAGACCAAGAATTGTCTGTTATCTTCATGAACGTTCAGAGTCTGAGGGCCAGATTCCTCATACAGATTTCGTCTTTCAGTTTTAAGCAAACCTGAACCCTATTCTAGACACTAGGTATTCTCTTAATATTTTCCGACAGGCGTGAGAATTCTAACATTTTATTTCTCTAGTCTTTTATTTTTCCTCTCACAGTTATCTGACAGGATATCATACATAATTTGTACAGTTTTACAGCATATTTCTTGAAAAATAAAAACACTGCATCTTTCAATCCCATTCAAGAATACACACCGTAGTTAGTGTTAATAAGTTTCATTTATCTATTAATTATTATGTGAGATCCACTTTAAAATTGCACATATAAAATAAGATATTCCATCACTAGTATTATCAAGTAAGCAAAAAAATATATCTGATCAATTGCTGCATTTTGACAATACAGTAATAAACACCACAAACCAAACAATGGCTGAACATAGCAGTGCATATCTATCTATCTATCTATCTATCTATCTATCTATCTATCTATCTATATATATATATATATATTTAAAACTTAATTTTAGTCTTTCATTTAACTTATAGAACAATAATTGTCCTTTTTATTAGACTTATTTGTTATCTCATAGTTTGCATTTACTTTAATTTATTCACTAAGACTGATTTATTTTTATAACTATTGAAATAGTTTACATTCTAAATAAGGTCCAAAATTTGGCTTATAAACTATAAACATAGTACTTATACCTATATTACACACACATGCACACACATACATACATATGGGGGGGTCAATGTAGGCCTTATCAGCATGAATTAAAGTAGGAAAATTTCCATGGTGTCACACTTGAAATAAGAGTGTCTGCCTACTGCCATAAAGAAATATTTTAAATGGTCAATGAGAAATAGTTGTCTGTGTAAGAAGAGTCCTGTGTCTGATATACAAGAAGTCTTCAGGAACAGAAAATTACCTTCAAATTCCAAGTACCTAAGATAATATGGTTTATAAGTTTATATTGGTTTGGGTGACATTTTGACTCATCTGACCAAAACTTGAAGGGGATTGCTTTTCCATACCTGGGACAACGATTCTTATTAGATAGTTTATGGTAGATATATACAAGTAGGTAAAATGCGGAGAATACATGATCATGGTTGTGAAGACCCAAACTATGTATCTCTAATACAACCACAAGGTGTGAAACAGAAGAAAATATCACAAAAGGAGACTTGGAAGTATTGTCAGGGCCAGGGGTCATAATAACTACTGCTGGATAGTGTCTTACAGACATGGCAAGGACCCTGTATCCAAGATGTCTCAAATTAATGTTTACCTAAATAAGAGATACATGTGATTTGCATATCATACCCATTGGTATGCAAATATGAATGAGAGAAATTTTTCAGGGCCTCTAATAGAGATGATGATCTACAAAGAAAAAGATTGCTGCTTGAGGAGAAACAAATTTCTCTATATGTATTAGGCCTTTGATAGCTTATCAAACCCTAAGTTATCAGACATAAACACATGCACATATTAGCAACATTTATAGGCATGGATACACACATAATATAATTTAAATAGAAATAATAAATAAATAGAGGTTATAAACTTGAAAGAAAGTGATGAGGAGACATGGGAGGAGGGGGCCATGTAGTAACTATAGAAATACGATATTCATATATTAAGTATTCAAAAATTAAAAACAATCAGAATGAGTTCGAGGTAAGTATTTTCATAAATGTGCACAAATGTTCTATTATTTTGCAGCCTTTATACAGCCCTGTTTATTAAACTATTAAAATTCAGAATCTGCTGTGATACCAACACTGTCACTGTACTTTGAAAAATAGGTTAATACTTGTTCCATATATTTTAGAATAAAGAGTTTTAGTCACATTTGAGTTGAAAACCATTTAAAATCCTATACACATCTCTTTTTAGTAGAGCATGAAACCTCTTTTTCTATTATCAATATTCTGACTGAACCCACCTTTGAATGTATAAAGAAAAAATTTTTCCCCTGCATCACTGAGTTCTCCCGGAAACTAATCCAATTCCTAGTCAGAGAAGGTCAAGCGATTTTGATACACTTCACCTTGATGGCAACAATCATCTCTCCACCACATGCACATAATCTTTTAATCTCCTCAGCTCAACTCTTCCTCTATTTCATTCAACTCCCTCTACAAACATCCTCTGAGAAGTCATCTTCTCCACTGCACTCTCTTGTAACAATGTTACATAAATCATGTTGTCTGCTTATAATGTGTAATTATTTTATATATTTTTTTCCTTAAATGATTCCTGTCTCCCTTCTCACTGAGATCTCTATGGTTCCCAACCTTTTTCCTGGACAATGCCCACACAATTCCAATTTCCAAACACAATGCTGCATTTGAATGACAAAAACCTAACCTCTGAAATTCCTTGTTTTTCTTGCTATTTTCAGCCACTATCCAACTTTTCCATGGGTGCTGAATGCGTGGATCAGTGCTTGCATAGGCTCCATCCTCAAATGTTTTCAGTCACCTACATACTTTAATGCCCTTCAGTACTGTCTGAGACGTTATGAACACTTGTTTGAATTTGATTTTTATTAGCTTATCCACATTTTAAAAGTAGACGCTTGGAGTGGTAATTAGCACAAAAGAAGCTTTGGATGAAGAATAAAAGGTTAAATCGGTCGTTCATTTCCTACATATGTTCCT
The DNA here is from genome assembly GCF_011064425.1 of Rattus rattus. Classification (NCBI taxonomy): domain Eukaryota; kingdom Metazoa; phylum Chordata; class Mammalia; order Rodentia; family Muridae; genus Rattus; species Rattus rattus. The sequence goes on from NC_046156.1 coordinate 161,641,455, forward strand.
ATACTCTCAATATAATCCATTGTCTTATTCATAATGTCTTGAGATCTGAGTCTGGATAGTTGTAGAGCATCTATCATGGATGAAAGTTATCAACTCCATAGTAATGAAAAGGATTTTTTATGCTACTAAACAGCAGATTAACCATAGAATTTTGTACTATATATTTCAAGCATCTGGAAGAGAAGACACTAAGTGCTAAGTGCTTTCATTTTTAACAGGTGAAAATAATAGCTTAGATGGAGGAAAAGGCATACTGTCTCCACTCCTACATGCACTGCTATTGGAAGTCAATGAGTGATAACAGAAGGAGCATCCCTTTCCTTTGGTGGTGGAGATTGTATTTGGTGGTTGTCCATACTCCCACATGTTTAACCTCATGTCCAAGTGGATGTAGGGGACATTAATTAGACTCTGTGTGTTTAGCAACTAAAGACTAAAGAGAGGACATGGAGTTGGAAGGGAGATGTGTTGGAAACAGTACTTTAAGCAGGGATTCAGTGATGAAAATTGTCACAATACATTGTATTAATATATGCATTGTTCAAAGAATACCTAGACCTCCCAGAGACAAAGTCACCAACCAAAGAGCATAGATGGAGTGATCCATGGCTCCAGATACATATATGTAGTCAAGGATGGTCTTATCTGATATCAAAGAAAGGGGAGGCCCTTGGTCATGTGGAGGTTTGATAACGCAGCATAGGGGAATGCTATCGTAGTGGGGCAGGAGTGGGTCAAAGGGTAGAGAAGCACCCTTATAGAGGCAAAGGGGAGGTGGAAGAGGGGGGATATGATGGTGGCTTGTGCAGGTATAACTGGGAATTTGGATACCATTTGAAATGTAAATAAATAAAATGATTAATAAAAATATTGTAGGAGACTTATAGATATTTGTGGGATTAGATTTTTTCATTGATACAGCCAATGCACATACATAATCATAACAAGGTTCTGCGTTGGTAAGTAATCTTATTTTATTTATTTGTTTGTTTGTTTGTTTGTTTGTTTGTTTTTAAACTCCAAATTTTATTCCCCTCCCGGTCCACCCTCGACTGTTCCACATCCTATGCTTCCTTTCCACACCACTTTTTCCACCAGGATGTCTCCACACCACTCGCCCCACTAGACCTCTAAACTTCCTGGAGCCTCCAGTCTCTTGAAGGTCAGGGGCATCTTCTCTAACCAAATCCAGACCCAGGAGCCTTTTGCTGTGTATGTGTTGGAGATCTCATCTCAGTTGGTTTATGCTGCATGGTTGGTGATCCAGTGTCTGAAAGATCTCTGGGGTCCAGGTTAATTGAGACTGCTGGTCCTCCTACAGAGTCACCCTCCTCCTCAGCTTCCTCCAGCTTTTGCCTAATTCAACTGGAGGGGTCAGCAGCTTTAGTTCGTTGGTTGGATGCACATATCTGCATCTGACTCTTTCAGCTGCTTGTTGGGTCTTTTGGAGAACAAACTTAGTAGGACTCTTTCTTGGGAATGCTCCATAGCTTCAGTAATGGTATCAGGTTCAGGGCCTTCCTTGAGCTGGATCCCACTTTGGGCCTGTAGCTGGAATTTCTTTTCCTCAGGGTCTGTTCCATTTCCATCACTGCATTTCTTTCAGATAGGAAGAACTATGTATTAGAGCGTTGACTGTGTGTTAACCCCATCCCTCACTTGATGCCCTTTTTTTCTGCTGGAGGTGGGTTCAATAAGGTCCCTCTCCCCACTGTAGGGTATTTCATCCAGGGTCCCCTCTTTGAGTCACAAGAGTCTCTCACTTCCCAGGTGTCTGGTATAATCTAGAAGGTCCTCCCAACCTAATGCCTCCCAAGGTCGCCTGTTTCCATTCTTTCTACCGGCCCTCAGGGCTTAGTACTTTCCCCCCACCCACCCAATACAAGATCATATTCCCCTCTCCCCCAACCTCATCCTCAGTCCTCTTTCCTTCCTTTGGTCCTCCCTCTCACCTTGTGGTTGCTCTCTTCTCACTCCCACGTAAGACCAAGTCTTCCTCTCTTGGACCCTTCAGCTTGTTGACCTTTTTGAGTTCTGTGGACTGTATCTTTTGTATTCTGTAGTTTTTTTTTTGTCTAATATCCACTTATTAGTGAGAACATAACCATGCATGTCCTTTTGGGTCTGAGTTACCTCACTCAGGATATTTTCTAGTTCCATCCATTTGCCTGCAAACCTCAAGATATCCACGTTTTTTTAATAGCTGAGTAGTATTTCATTGTGTAAATGAACCATATTTTCTGCATCTATTCTTCTGTCATGGGACATTTGGCTTGTTTCCAGTATCTGGCTATCACAAATAAGGCTGTTATGAACATAGTGGAACATGTACTCCTATGGCATGGTGCGGCATCTTTTGGATGTATATTCCCAAGAGTGGTATTTATGGATCTTTAGCTTTGTCTTTTCCCAATTTTCAAAAAATTGGTATGTAATCTTATGTACTTATTTTTTAGTTAATTGGATAATCTGACCTCTTTATGTAAGAATTTAAGGTTTGTTTAAGCCCTATATACAATGATAAGTGGGGTCATACGAATATTTGTCATGTTCTTCTTAAAAGTTATTCTCCATGTTGCTATCACATTGACTATTCTACTAGACAATTTTCTTTGATATGCCACTCTTCTTTCATGACTGTGTTCTCACGGAATATTGATTGGAATACCCTGACAATAGAAAGGGGGATTCTATTGCCCTTTATGTAAGTGACTCTCACTGGGCAGTCTCTAGACCATTTTATGTGACAGTACATAATTTCCGTCTTTCAGTTTTCTTAGCTTTCCTCCTCTTCTTGTACCTTGTAGCCTGTAGTATTTCTGATTGCATTAACACCAGCCTAATGGGCTTGTGCAATTCCACACTATGGAGAAATAGCTCTTTTAATGAAACATTTCCCCTCAATAATTCACTTTAATAAAATGAACATATTTTCATTTATTTGAAGCCGTATCTAACACCCCTATTCTCATGAAGAAATGACAGTTCTCTGTGTTTCACAAGAAAACACCTCAATATTATGAATATACAAGTGATGATGTATCATAGTAAAAAAACATGGCATGCATTTTCCTGCCTAGATCCAGAAGCAAGGTTTTCACAAGTCTCAGTCAATGGGATAATACCTTGACTATGGCTCAACTTCTTGTTTTCTCTCCCAATAGGAATGCAGTACACCAAGGGGCACATATTCTATTAGAATCTCTAAAAATGAATAGTCACTTTACCACGGGAAATCCGATAGATAGAATTTGGGTTCATAAGCAGGGAGTTTTCTACAGTGACAAAGACCTTTAGAGTCTTCAACGTTTTGGTACTTTTTATGCACTCCTAATAAACTTACCATTTTGCTCCTAATTACTACAGTATTCCTTCAGCTTTTGGCTTCACAGGGCAAAATAATTTTGGTTTATAAATGACTTCATGTCTTAATTAGATCGAGGAGTGTTTTGAGGGTTTCTTTTGTTTATGTGTGTGTTAATATCCATGGAGAAAATAAAATATGCCTTTGAACAAAGGGTAAAATAAAAGAGAAATACTCATTGAACAATAGTTAATAATTGGCTTTGCAACCTTGAAAGTTTATACATTTTATCTTCAGCATTAGCCTTTGTACTAAGTGAAGTTTAAGGCTGTCTTATTCTCTTGTGGATACTTAAGAATTAGTACAATGTGTGGGTCTGAGGCTTGCTCAATAAATTCTTGTCAAATAAAAGATATTAAAAGATTGTTAGAGATTTATCATCACTAAAATCTGGAGCTTGTCTCAAAGGTAATAATTGCCCTATGGGCTTCAACATGTTCTTTGTCTACTTCTCTCTTTGAACAAATATAAATTAATGAATTTAGAAATACAAACATGATTTATCTCTTTCCAGTTATGCTCACTAGAGGCAAAATGTTAGAGCAGTCAGTGTTTTAAACTATTCAAGAAAGTGAATTTAGTATCAGTTTACTGGATCAATGTAAAAAAATTCATAATAAGTTGCCATATAATGATATTAAGTTTAAAGTAAAAGTGAATATGTAGCCTGTGGAAAAGTAATTAAGATGATAATATCCTCAAATATTAAATTTGTGTTTTAACATGTTCTTACTACATTTTACATAAGTTCTGTAGGAAATATAACATTAATACTTTTACAGAAATATCTTCTGCAATGTGCTTATATAAAAGAATATAAGAAGATGGTAGAGCATGGGTCCCTGGTATATGTTGGGGCATCTCCTGTGTACATGCCAAGAGGTGGTATAGCTGAGTCCTCAGCCAGTACTGTGTCCAATTATATGGGGAACTACAAGACTGATTTCCAGAGTGGCTGAACCGGCTTGCAATCCCACCAACAATAGAGGGGTGTTCCTCTTTCTCCACCTCCTCACCAAAATCTGCTGTCACCTGAGCTTTTGATCTTAGCCATTCTGACTGGTGTGACACGGACTCTCAGGGTTGTTTTGATTTTCATTTTCCTGGTGACTAAGGATGTTGAACGTTTCTTTAGGTGTTTTAGGCCATTTAGCATTCCTCGAATGAGAATTCTTTGTTGAGCTCTGTGCCCTACTTTTTTATTGGATATTTTTTATTTACATTTCAAATGTTATCCCCTTTCCCCCATCCAACCACACACCCCTTCCCTTTCTGCCTCCCTACCCTGACATTCCTCTATTCTGGAGAGTCCAGCCTTGGCAGGACCAAAGGATTCTCCTCCCATTGGTGCCCAACAAGGCCATCCTCTGCTCCATATGCAGCTGGAGCCATGGGTCTGTCCATGTGCACACTTTAGTCCCTGGGAGCTCTGGTTGGTTTGTATTGTTGTTCTTATGAGGTTGCTATTGCCATGGAGAATTTTTTTCTTCTAGCTATGAAGTAAACTATAAAATTTATGATCATACAATCAAAACTATACAATTAGAAGAGATACTGAAGATTTAGAAAATATATAAATCTCACTTGTTATTACATCTCCAAAAGTACATTCTAATATATAACTATACATTTTTTACTCTATATATTATAATCATGAATGTAAATATATGAGTTAAAATTATAATGCTATAAAATATTCAAATTTTACCACTTTAAGCATGTGGTAATATTACATATATAATAAAAATATGTTATTTTTTAAAATTGATGATTTACCTGGGAAATATCTTAACTATGACAAAAATTAATGATACAGAATTTGTTAATCATATACTCAAGAATCAATTAAAAACTGAAAGTAAATGATAGAAAAGCAACAGTAATTTTAGCTTTGGGCTTGTCATTTCTCATACCTATTTACATCAACCACTTTTTATTGTGGTTACTATTTCTGTTATTTCATTTGATTTTATTTCTGAGCCAATCTTGCTGCCTATATCAGACTAGCCTTAAATACAATCCCTGGTTTCTACTTTCTGAGTGGTTGAACGACTGTTGCATATTCTCAATTACAAATTTTATTTTTTAAACAACTGTTTTTGTGACCACATCTATTTAGTTCAATAACACTTGTGCAATTTTGAAGAAGTCTTCATATGAATGGAAAATTTTTCAAATAATACGCATGTTAGTTTCAGGCAATTCTTTTTATATTAAGGTATTAGACACATTAATCCACTATTGTTTATTTATATTTGCTGTGTTTTTCTCTTATAGCTATCACTGTAAAATATATGAATATGTAATGCCTTTTTGAGAGTAAACATTGCTACCTAATAATATCTTGCAATTTTAAAATATGTAAACAAATATTAAGTTGTATCCCAAGTCATTGTGTTTTTTATTCCTTCAGTCTGTGTATCACAGTCTCTCAGCTTCATATTTTTCCCAAGTTTCATACATCCAAATTCTGCTTCTAGGTGACCTTTTCCTGTTCAGTACTTTAAAAGAGAACAAAATGGGAAATGGTTTTCCTGTCTTATTTGCTCTTTATGTGCCAATTCCTCATAACCAGTGTATGTGTATTTTCGAATTATATAATATTAAAATTTGTCCATCTCTGAAAGTTGTATGCTTCACCTTGGCCACATTATAACACTCGTCATTTGATCAATTATTAACCTAGGTGTTACAATCAATTTGCTTTAAAGCTGTGGTTAACATCTATATCATTTGACTAAAAATTTTAAGTTTCTTTGAGCAAACAACCAAAGCCTTCAGAGTCGGTTTCCTCAAAAAGGAAATTTACCTCAAGCATGAATCATTACATACTGCTGAGTCCAATTCTTTTCTACAAGTTGAGAAAATATTAATCAAACACAGTTATAATAAATCTCCTTACTTAGCCAAAGCCAAACCACAAATCCACGTGAACCAGTTTCATGTAGCAATATTTTATGGTTGGCCCTCTCTTTTCCCTTCCATATCAACCATCTTCTCTTCTCTCACACCTTACAGTTTAACTTTAATAGAGTCAATGACAGAAACAATAAGAAACAACCTTGTTATGCATTGAATTTTGGAGTTTGTGGGAAAAACTATTGCTGTGTATAATGACTTTAACAGTCCTGATAAATTATAGAATATGTTAGCAACTATTTTGTACCTGGCGTTTTATTGGTAGCAGAAAAACCCTAAGGATTTTCCTCTTAGCATACGTGAGGACACAAGAAAACACCGAGAGAGCATGTATAGATTTATCACTCAAAAGAAAGGAATTTTGGAGAGAGGAAGTCACTTTCTTTTTTGTGTATGTGTGTGTGTGTGTGTGTGTGTGTGTGTGTTTATTTATATCATATCTTTTTATTGCATATATTTTATTTACATTACAAATGTTATACCCTTTCCCCCACACAGCCACCCACCACTTCCCACTTACTCACTATGACATTCTCCTATACTGGTGGGTCCAGCCTTTATAGGACCAAGGAGTTCCTCTCCCATTGGTGCCCAACAAGACCATCCTCTGCTACATATGCACCTGGAGCCATGGGTCTGCTCATGTGTACTCTATGGATGATGGTTTAGTCCCTAGGAGCTCTGGTTGGTTGTTATTGCTTTTATGGGTTTGCAAGCCCCTTGAGCTCCTTCAGTTCTTTCTCTAACTCCTACACATAGGGACCCCATTCTCACTTCAATGGTTTGCTGCTAGCATTCACCTCTATATTTGTCATGCTCTAGCTGTGTCTCTCAGGTGACAGCTATATCAGGCTCCTGTCAGCATGTACTTCTTGGCTTAACAAATATTGTCTAGGTTTGGTGGCTGTTTATATATGAGCAGAATCCTCTGGTGAGGAAGGCACTGAATGGCCACTCCTTCAGTCTCTGCTCCAAACTTTGTCTCCATATCTCATCCTATGAATATTCTTGTGCCCCCTTTTAAGGATTGAAGCATCCCCACTTTGATTGCTTATCCTCTTGAGCTTCTTGTGGTCTGTGGATTTTTATCTTGGGTAATTCAAGATTCTGGGCTAATATCCACTTATCAGTGAGTGCAGATCATGTGTGTTTTTCTGTGATTGGGCTACCTCACTCATGGTGATATTTTCTAGTTTCCATTTGTCTATGAATTTCATGAAGTCATTGTTTTTGATAGTGGAGTAGTATTCCATTGTGTAGATGGACCACATTTTCTGTATCCATTCCTCTGCTGAAGGGCATCTGAGTTCTTTCCAGTTCTGGAAAATAAGGCTGCTTTGAACATAGTGGAGCATGTGTCTTTGTTGTATGTTGGAGCATCTTTTGTGTATATGCCCAGGAGAGGTATAGCTAGATCCTCAGATAGTACAATGTTCAATTTTCTGAGGAACCTCCAGACTGATTTCCACAGTGGTTGCAATCCCACCAACAATGGAGGAGTGGTCTTCTTTCTCCACATCCTTGTCAGCATCTGTTTTCACCTGAGATTTTATCTTAGCCATTCTGACTGTGAGGTATAATTTCAGAGTTGTTTTGGTTTGCATTTTCTGATAACTAAGGATGATGAGCATTTCTTTAGCTGCTTCTCAGCCATTCGATATTCCTCAGCTAAGAATTCTTGTTTAGCTCTGTACCCCATTTTTAATAAGGTTATTTGGCTCTCTGGAATCTAACTTCTTGAGTTCTTTATATATTTTGGATATTAGCCCTCTAACAGATGTAGGCTTTGTAAAGATCTTTTCCCAATATGTTGGTTGCCATTTTGTCTTAATGAAAGTGTCCTTTGCCTGACAGAAGCTTTGCAGTTTTATGAAGTCCTACTCGTTGATTCCTGATCTTAGAGCATAACCCATTGTTGTTTTATTCAGGAAATTTTCCCCAGTGCCCATGTGATCGAGACTCTTCCCCAGTTTTTCTTCTATTAGTTTGAGTGTATCTGGTTTGATGTGGAGGTCCTTGATCCACTTAGACTTAAACTTTGTACAGGGTGATAAGAATGGTTTGACTTACATTCCTTGACATGCTGACCTCCAGTTAAGCAGCATTATTTGTTGAAAATGTTATCTTTTTTCCATTGGATAGTTTTAGCACTTTGTCAATGATCAAGTGACCATAGGTGTGTGGGTTCATAGGAAGTCATATAGTACAAAATGATTTTGAAAGGCAATTAGATTTTGGTTCAGTTTCTGTGAAGTGATATGACCAGAATGACCTTTATCTCTCATGGGTTCAATATTGAACCAAACCTTGTAAAATTCTATTTTTTTTTTACAGAGTAGTGGTTTATCCTAAAAGAAGGGTGGAACAGAGATAGAGAGAGAGAGAGAGAGAGAGAGAGAGAGAGAGAGAGAGAGAGAGAGAACGAACAAAGGGTGAAAAATCTTTCAAATATTAAACACCAAAAGTATGATGTCAGACTCTTTTTTATGAGTTTATAACAAATTAATACACAAAGTTTTTCCTTGGACATTTTCTTAATGATCACTGTATCATGAATTCTTATAGGTTTACGAGAGATGTTTTCTCCCAACCCTCACCCCATGAAAACTGCAGAAGGCAGAACTGGCCTGGGAAGTACTGCTGCCATTGTCGAGGGGAGTGTTGTTGAGCAGCTAGAAGGCATGAGTAGGAAAAAGCTGTCCCTGCCACTCACCTGCCTCACAGTAGAATCAACATGGGAGAATTGGCCTCAACTTGCCCTTCTGCCTAAAGCACTCAGGACAGCAAACCCTTCTTCTCATCTGTATGTCACAGTAAAGCTGACCCTGGTGGCACAGGGGCAGGTGAACCGGCCCAAGGGCATATAGTGGGAGAAGTCCCTTCCTCTTTGCTGGCTGCTTCATTGGGCAGTGTACATGGTGCTTTATTTTCCTCAGAAGAAGGGATGAGATGAGAGACTTACCCAAACTGTGCAAATACCCAGCTTCGGCTGAGCCCAGAGTGTTTCTTTCTCTGTTATAACTATTCCTTAGTCTAGGCCAGGAATGTTTTAACCTCTGGGCACTCTAATATTCCAATCTGTCTGATTTAGTCCAGTTTCTCTCAGCTTCTGTCTCAATTGTTGTGTTTGGCCACCAAGTATTCCAATATGTCCTAATCTTCTGGCCCCTTGTTCTCTGGCTTGATCAGTGTTCACTTGTGTCTGCAATCTATCTTTGTAAAACTGTCACTGCAAAACTGCCACAAACACATGACCACAACACTCTTTGTTCTCTGACTTCTCCAAAGTAGCCTTTCTCTCCTGTGGAGTTTTGTGTGATTTGGTCATATCTGATCTCTATTTCTTTCTGCCAAATCTTCCTGTGATCTGCCCTTCAATTAAGTGCCATTTTCAAACATGGCTGTTTCCTTCTACAAACTAACCTTACCTTAATTTTGTAGGAATTAAAGATATATACTAAGGACTTGTATGTATTCTAGCCAACTTATTCTGTAATCCAGGGCTTCTCTGAATTCCAGCCATATCATATTTCATCAATTTGCATGTAATCCCTGGCCATAGCAGTCATGTTTCTGGATTAAAATTCTTCTACAGGGAAGTGTTACAGCTTGTCCTAGTATTGTGGTGCTGAAGCGCTCTAGGGTTAACTAACTTAGCTATGCCCAGGCCCAGATCCACCACTATGAGTTGGCCAACCACAACATGTACCCCATCTATAAACTGCTGCAATACAGGCAGAGGACACTCCTGCACATCTGAAGCTTAAGGTTTTCCATGACCCAGGGCAGTAACAGGATATCACAGAGGAGTCTTGGAGAGGATCCAGTATTGATAGTGTAGTAGTAGCCAGAGACCTCAATCAGACCAATGGCTAGGGCAATGAATGTACACAAGTAAAACTGTGTGGCTAAAAGTTTATACTGTGTGATACATTGTGACACATTACAGCTTTTATGAGAAGACTTTTATTTTTTCTTTTTATGATGAGATTGTGAGGGTGGAGGATAGATACAAATGGAGGGGGAGATGAGTGGGATTGGGGTGCATGATGTGAAATTCACAAAAAAAAATCAATAAACTTTTTTTTAAGAATCCTTTTAGTTCAAGCTTAAAAACAATAATTAAAATACATTTCCTCATTATCATGTAATAGAATTTATTCTGGACTAGTGGTGCATTGTTTAATAACAAGTTCAGGTTATGATAGAGCATTACAATAGTGATATTATGTACCTTCAAGAGACTGGAGGCTCCAGGGAATGGCGAAGTCTGGTGAGGTGGGGTGTGGCGGATGGGGACATCCTGGTGGAGAAGGGGGAGGAGATATGGAATGTGCAACAAAGGATGGACCGAAAGGGGATAAAATCTGGAGTGTAAAAAGAAGATTAAATAAAATGTTAAAAAAACAATAGTAATATTATAGAAAAGAGCATCCATAGACTAAATTTGATTTCTATTTCCGAAATGTGAACAAATAAATAAATTACAAAGAAAAACATCTGGAAATCTTTGTAAATTGACCTTTAAACACAAAGTATTATTTTTATAGAATCATAACCAGTAATAACAATATATTATCCTTTTAAGAAAAGTCATCTGGGTTTCTGATGGGTCGCTATGATACTGAGATACAGTTTAGCCTGTGAAGACTGCAAGAAACAATGATTATCTTTGAAATTTAGAGGCTTGGTGTTGGATGACACTTAGATACTTAAGGACAAAATTTGTATCTTTGTGGTTCTATTACTTTATTCTATCATTTTTGTTGGGGCATCCATGAATTAGAGCTAGGAAAAATCAGTTATTTATAGATTTTTATGAAGGGAATAACAAAAAAATTTTATTAAGAATTTAAAAGAAATGCTTGCAGACAGGAGCCTCGCATAACTGTGTTCTCAAAGGTTCCACCCAGCAGCACAGAAGCAGAAGCAGAAGCAGATGCAGACATCCACAGCCAAAATGATAGAGGTCCTGCAGTCTTGCAGAAGTGTTGGAGGAAAAATTGAGCAGTCTGAAGGGGATAATGACTCCACAAGAAGACTAAAGGAGCCAACTAACCTGGACCCTTGGTGACTCCCAGAGATTGAACCAACAACTTGCTCTGACACTGTTGCCTGACTGGGGATCCTGTTACCCTAATTGGAGTGTAGTCTCTGTGCTCAGTAAGAGGAGATACAATCAGGCCAGCATGTGTGCTAGGGCGGATTGATACTCAGAGGGCCCTACCCTTCTCAGAGGATAGATGTGGAAGGGGCTGTGAGAGTAGAGCCATAAGGAGGCTGTTTGTGATCTAGGTATAAGCTGAAAAATATATTAGTGAAAATATCACAACCTACAGATGCGTGTTTCTTTTATATTTTATACCTATGATGAAATATTGTTTAGTTATTAACAATGTTCAATAATTTACAAGATACTCTAGGAAATCAGAAATCATATAGCATAGCATGAGATGATATCTAGAAAATATGAAAGACAATAGGATAGAATTTCAATGTCAGTGTAAAATTAACAGAAAATTTCTAGTAAATTAGGTGATATTGACAGAATGAATGACTATGAACTTTAGAAATTTACTTGATGTGACCCATGCAGAAAACATAATCAGAATCCAGACATAAGTATATTAATTCAACCAAGGAACAAATAAGGCAGAAGACAACAACAAAAATTATTGAGTGATGCTCAGAAACCCATTGCAAAGACCTGTGACAATGACATAATCCAGCTCTACAGCAGCTGCCATGGTACAAATCAGAAAATGGTATCTTCAAAATCAGTGAGAAATGCGAAGCATTCATGCTCTTAGCAAGATATTTATTGAAAGTAGATTTGCAATTAGTGAACACTGTAGGTATGTGGTGAAATACCACAAACTATTAAAATGCACAATGAATACATATTAATCAAGTGTAAAAATGATAAAAGTATAAAGGAAAATGGAATGAAAGGTTTTTAACACTGTGAGACTTTGTAACTTACCACCCTTGCAAAAGAAAAAATAATAATAGCCAGAGGAAATGAATGCTGCAGAATTCTGAAAACAAGAAGCTGATGGAAAAGGAAGAAGTTAAAATGATTTGATGAGGAAAGAAGTCAATAAATATACCACCCGTCTGAACAGGGGATGGGTGCTTCAAACAAAATTTAACATGGGTGAAGGACTAAAGTTTTGCTCAATGACAGCACATTTGTCTAGCACTCATGAGCTTTGTCTTGTATCCGTGGTTCTACAAAAGAAAGACAAAGTTATAGGATCTTCACTTTGCTGTGGATTTCCCACATGCCCAGAGAGCAGGACAGTTTCTATGACATCATACTTAAATTCGTAGTTAGAATCGCAGATCTTCATCCTAAACAAAAGCAATACAGAAGATTGTTTCAGTGAACAGAAGCAAGATTTGTGTTTCTGTCAGTGTGTGTGTGTGTGTGTGTGTGTGTGTGTGTGTGTGTGTGCATATTTATATTTCCAGTATAAAATAAGTGATAAAATTGTTTACAGCATACTCAGTAAGGTGATATCAGCGGTGCTTTATGATAAACAGACACAATTATTGTCTGGAGATTAGAAAAGGATGGTAATTTGGTTTTGCAATAAGTCAGTTAAAGATGAGTGGTGTTTCTAAGAAACATTTCAAGTAAAAGTTTCCTTGCAGTAACATCTCATCATCAAACTGCGAATAAAAATATAGCAGCCATTTCTCTGACAATTTTATTGTGTTATTTTCCAATCCATTAACTCTAACAAGTTAATACAAATGCACTTATACATTTTAACAAGTCATTGGCAATATTATGTATTATGAAGTCAGAAATTACAAATTATTTAGCAAACATTTTCATTTGTAACTTCTGACGTAGCCTTTCCATTTTAGAAAATTCATTGGGTGGTTTATTTATTTATATATCATTCTTCTAATAGTCACTTTTTCATGACATATTCTAAGTCTATATCAGTGGCTAACCACTGTTACTGCCCAGCATTCATTCTGGGCAAAGAAAAATATACATTCAATTTATTTTCCCCACAAATTCAACATAAATAAACAATCTTTTTGATATAAAGTCTAAAATTAATATTTTAGACTATTTAATATTAAGTTTTATTTTCATAAGAGGTTTATATGAAATATATGAAACTTTCAGACTGTATTATGATATATAATTTACACTTAAATGTGTTTTATGTAGGACTATAGTGTTGGTGCTTCTGGGATTTCTGTGAGTTTGGGATTTGAGTCAGATTCTATGTCCCTTTTTTAAGTCCATTTTATGAAGAAATTACTTTATAAAAAATAAAAATCAATGAGTGAACATGTTTATAAGATATGTATACATATGTGTGAATTTTATATAGACCTCAATGAATTCATATATTTAAATTATTGTGGTGTTGTTAATGTGCAAGGCACATGTTACCAGTGGTATTTTTATCTAATTGGTTAGCAGATCAGATGTTGTAGAGGAAATGAAGTTGGGGTAGCCAGATTGGGATGAAACTTGAAGAGTGTGAAGTTTTAATATAGAGGATTTATTTCAAGAAGACAAGACTGGATAAAGCATTATAATGTAGGACTGAGGTTAACCTATGGTGTCTTTTGAGGGAGAGAATAAGAATAACACACGTGTAAAGTAAGACCAAGAATAGGGAAGAGTAGGAGGCTAGAAAAATAGTTTATTCTTTTGTCATAGATTTGCCCTAAGGCATCCAATCCTTAATAAATCAGTGGAGAAAATGTTCACTCTTCAACAGGAAATAACAATGTACATAATAGAATGAAGAATAAATTTATTTTTGCTCTTGTTCATACTTAGAAGCAACGATTACATCAGTTCTATTTTGATTCGCATAAAATAATAAAGGCATGCATTTTAAAAGATCACAAATATATTGTGTAATTAAAAATCTAAACCAAATGTATACTTTATGCTTTATCTTTTCCTATTTCAAGAAATACAGATGTGTGCCTTGAAAGAAACAGGCAAGCATTCACTCACTCCAGACAGACAGAGAGAGAGAGAGAGAGAGAGAGAGAGAGAGAGAGAGACAGAGACAGAGACAGAGACAGAGACAGAGACAGAGACAGAGACAGACGCAGAGGCCATGTACCCTATGTTCAACATCTTTAGTCATAAAGGAAATGCAAATCAAAACAACCTTGAGATTCCACCTCACTCCAGTCAGAATGGCTAAGATGTAAAACTCCAGCGACAGCACATGCTGACGAGGATGTGGAAAAAGAGGAACACTCCTCCATTGCTGGTGAGATTGAAGACTGGTACAACCATTCTGGAAATCAGTCTGGAGGTTCCTCAGAAAACTGGACATTGAACTACCTGAGGACCCAGCGATACAACTCTTGGGCATATACCCAAAAGATGTTCCAACATATAACAAAGACACATGCTCCACTATGTTCATAGCAGCCTTATTTATAATAGCCAGAAGCTGGAAAGAACCCAGATGCCCTTCAACAGGGGAATGGATAAAGAAAATGTGGTACATCTACACAATGGAATGCAACGCAGCTATCAAAAACAATGACTCTATGAAATTCATAGGCAAATGGATGGAACTGGAAAGTATCATCCTGAGTGAGGTTACCCAATCACAGAAAAACACACATGGTATGCATTCACTGATAAGTGGATATTAGCCCAAATGCTCGAATTACCCTAGATACACAGAACACATGAAACTCAAGAAGGATGACCAAAATGTGGATGCTTCCATCCTTCTTTAAAAGAGGAACAAGAATACCCTTAGGAGGGGATAGGGAGGCAAAGTTTAGAACAGAGACTGAAGGAACAACCATTCAGAGCCTGCCCCACATGTGGCCCATACATATACAGCCACCAAACTTGTTAAGGTGGATGCAAAGAAGTGGAAGCTGACAGGAACCAGATGTAGATCTCTCCTGAGAGACACAGCCAGAATACAGCAAATACATTGGTGAATGCCATTAACAAACTACTGAACTGAGAACGGGACCCCCGTTGAGAGAATCAGAGAAAGAACTGGAAGAGCTTGAAGGGGCTCGAGACCCCATATGAACAACAATGACAACCAACCAGAGCTTCCAGGGACTAAGCCACTACCTAAAGACTATACATGGACTGAACCTGGGCTCCAACTGAATAGATAGCAATGAGTAGCCTAGTAAGGGCACCAGTGGAAGGGGAAGCCCTTGGTCCTGCCAAGGCTAGACCTCCAGTGAACAGGATTCCTGGTGGTACGGCGGTAATCGGGGGAGGGTGGGGAAGGGAACAGCCATATAGAAGGGGAGGGGTAAGGGTTAGGGGGATGTTGAAACCAGGAAAGGGAATAACATTTGAAATGTAAATAAGAAATACCCAATTTAATAAAGATGAAAAAACTTATGTTTCTTTTTAATTTTTGAAATTTTCTTCTCATACAAAACTTCCAAATCTCTGTTTCACTTTTCTTCACTACTCCCAACCCCATCACCATTCCTTCTATTCCAGATCCACTTCTGTACCATTTCCCTTCATTAAAGAAAAATAAAAAATAAATAAATAAATAAATAAGAAAAAAAAAGCAGGCTTCCCAAGGATATCAACCAAATATGGTTGACTTACTCAGGGTTTCTATTGCTGTAAATGAATCACCACGACTAAAATTCAAATTGAAGAGGAAAGCCTATGTTTGGCTTACACTTCTACATTGCTATTCAATCACTGAAGAGAGTTAAGACAGGAACTCAAACAGGGCATGATCCTGGTACCAGGTTCTAATGCATAGTCCATGGAGGTGTGCTGATCACTGGCTTGCCCCCCATAGCCTGCTCATCCTATCTTCTTTTAGAATCCAGGAAGACAAGTCCAGTCTTAGCACCACCCAAAAGAGAATGGGCCCTCCCCATTAATAAATAACAAAGAAAGTGCCTTACATCTGGATTTTATGAAAGCATTTCTCAATTAAAGATCCCTCTTTTGAGATAATTCTGAATTGTGTGTCAACTGTACACAATACCAGCCAGGACAACTAACCACCTGTCAACTTGACACACAAATATGTCAGTATTAAGCCAAATCTTTTTCTTATTAATTCCCAAGTTTTCACATTAATAAAGTTGTTTATGTTTATAGCCAATTTTCAATAAAACAAAGGAAAGGCATTGTAAATTAGAAAAGTAGAAGAAGTAGGAGGAAAAGAACAAGAGAAAGAGCAAGAACATGAAAGAGAAGAAAAGGAAGAAAAAGGGGTAGGGTAGGTATAGGAGAAGGGAGGGGTAGGACAGGGGAGGGAAGGAAGAGGGGGAGGAGAAAGAGGAAGTTGGAGTGATAAGTGTAAGGTTTTGTCACCAAACCCCAAAGTCCAAACATACAATGGGTAGAATCCATTTCCAGTAGCATGTGTAAAAGAGTTGCAAGTTTCCTTGCCAGAGATCAATAAAATCAATTGTATAATATATAACAAAAACAGAGCTTATAGGCATCTTGAACTTCATCAATGAAAGCAGAATAACCAGAGTGAAGGAATGCTAGCTACCCACTCCAAACTCTCTTGGCTTCAGAATGTGATGTCCTTCATCCAGTATCTCAAGAAATTCAAATAATTGTTGAAAATGTGTGTGTGTGTGTGTGTGTGTGTGTGTGTGTGTGTATTAGGCCTTGTTCTCTAAAATAAAAGATTCAATAGAAATCATGTGTGTGTATCTATGTGGAGATATATAATAAAGTAAGTTTACTGGATTGCCTTGAATAATAGGAACAAGTAATGCAGTAATGTTCTACTTGTGAAAGTTAGCAGACCAGGAAGCTGAAGTTCACAAACTGCATGCCTCAGTTCTCACAATAGAGTTTTGCAGTAAGAAAAGTCCCAGGCAGTGTTGCAAATCCTGAGTCCATGATGGAAGGCTAAAGAAGCTGTAGCACTATAATATGGCAGAGACAGAAATAGACAAACTTGCTCAAAAGAATTGAAATAAAAACAGTCATGCACATGCTGCTTTGTTCTCTGTTGAAACACTTTATGGCTGGGCTAACCATTGTCAGAAGATATCTAATTTTTATTAGATATACTTCTTTACTTACCTTTCAAATGTTATTCCCTTTCCCCTTTTCCTGTCCATAGGCACCCCCATCCCCTCCCGCTCCCCCATACGGGTATTTCTCCCATCCATCCCCTTACTGCCCCTCCCCGTATTCTCTTGCACTGGGGGTCCAACCTTGGCAGGACACAACAAGGCTATTATTCTCTGCTACACATGCAGTTGGGGCCCTGGGTCAGTCCATGTAAAGTCTTTCAGTAGTGGTTTAGTCCCTGGAAGCTCTGGTTGGTTGGCATTGTTGTTCTTATGGGATTGTAACTCTTTCAATCCTTCCTCTAATCCTGTTCTCAGTTCAGTGGTTTGCTGCTAACATTGACCTCTGTATTGGACATGCTCTGGATGTGTCTCTTACAAGAGATCTATATCCGGTCACATTCAGCATGCACATTTTAGATTCATCAATCATATCTAGTTTTGTTGACTGTGTGTGTGTGTATATATGTGTATATATATATATATATATATATATATATATATATGGCTATGGCATGCAGTCTGTGAACTGAAGAACTTCCTGCTCTGCTAACTTTCACAAGTAGAACATTACTGTATTATCTTGTTCCTATTATTTCAAGGCAATCCAGTAAACTTACTTTATTATAAATCTCCACAAGATACACATACATGATTTCTATTGGATCTTTTATTTTAGAGAACAAGGCCTAATACACACACACACACACACACACACACACACACACACACACACACACATATATAAATATCCACATGTGGGGTAGACTCTGAATGGCCATTCCTTCAGTCAGACACCTCTACATACAACACTAGAGGTGTGTTTCATAGATAATTTTATCTACCTTGAAATTGTCAAGTTCAGAGTCCAGAGTGCTAACCATTACACCATGGAACCCCACGGAAATTGTCAAGTTCAACTGTCAAAGTATCTATCACCTCACAACAGGGTAATACGATGAGCTTTATTATCTAAACATCTTTTTAAAAGGTTTGGATTTTGAAGTCATCTGGGTGTCAACTAAGAGTCCTATGCTGGTTATCCAGTGTCCAGTTCGGGACTGAATATATGGCACTTCAGAAAGTATATTTGATTTACACAATAAAATAGTCATTACTCTTAAAATACAAACAATGTCACAATGTTCACTTTTAAAACTTAGCAGCAAATTAGACCTGTGATGGAAGGTAAATAAATATTAGCATAAAACTTCATTTTTGCTGAAATAAAACATTTTCCTAAGTGAAAATTTATTAGAGTACATAATAAATTGATTTTAACTCATAGGATGGCTCAACATGTCTTTGCTGTAATAGATTACATGTGAGGAGGTGGTGGAACACTTTGCCGTGCCCTCCTCCAGACATAACATAACACAGCTTTCTGTTGAACACATGAAAGCCCAGCAACTGTGGTGACAGAATAAAACCAATTAAAAATTTCAACTGTCAATATTTTACCAGCTCTAGCATGAAACTATTGAGAGCTAAGGGCCAATGAGAAAGATTTATCATTCTTTGTCATGGATTGTTGATTAGACCTTACTACATGACCACACAGACACGTGCACAGTGGACAAACTACCTGGATTAGAGCAAGCGAAAGGACATGAACTCTGGGTATGAAGTGTGGTGGGATATGTGGGGAGTAGATGGAGTGAGATAGCGAGCATTTGATTTGATTGACATATATTTTATACTTGCATGAACTTTTAAAGAATAAAAAAAGACAAACAAAATCCCTGGATCATGATATTTGTTCTTGTGGAAATTTATATATAGGTATTTTATTTTATTTTATGAAAATAAAAATAATCTCCTCAATTATCTGACACACCATTGATTAGAAGCTGAGTCTTGATGGTAAAAGTGTTTATATGTGAAAGAAATAATGAGAGCAAGTGCTGGTGAGATACATTTTACACTATCCTTCTGGGTTTCAACATATCCAATCCTGGCTGATTGCATACACAACACTGTCGTTAGCTTGGCAGCTCTCTTTTTTACCAGTCCTAATTGTGTGCTTATACTCTAAACAGTGCTTTTTAAGATTTTACTGTTTTACATTTGTGAAATTTTAGACCACAATGAAGTATGTTTCCTTCCAGCCGATCTTACAATCCATTTTTATAGGATCCAAGTGTCTCTGTTCTTAGATTAGCCCACCTTGTCATAACACTATCAAATGCAGAAGAGTAAGACAGAATTGCTATTTCTAGAAAACAAGACTTAAGGAAAATGCCATAGTACACAATTCACACACATCTAGGGAACCTGATATTCTTTTAGTTTTGAGTCGTTGGGACATACAGATGTCGTTCCATTATTAAAACTATATATGTCAGCATCTTCTTCCTCAATAAGTGCATGGTAATATCTGTGAAGTCTTTTAGATTTACCATAAATCAGAAGGTCATTTATATTTAGTTCATCACAGTTATAAATTCAATTATTATTATTATAAAAAATTCATTTTCATATTTTTCATAATATGCTTCAATAACTATAGTAACCATATTATTTGACTCCTGACAGGAGAATATGGTTCTTGAGTTGCTTGCACAATCAAATAATATATTCCCAAACTATAAGAGGATATGTGTTTGGGTAAATTTGTCTTTTGGAAACTTTCAACTACCCAAATCTTTTTTCTAATATTGTAAGACATAATCGTTGGGTGAAGGGAGTCATAGAAAAAGTGAATCAATCATGAATATACTCTTCTGCAACATTTAGTCAGGATACATTTCTTCAATTATTTGATATGTTGTCAAACATAAGGAACATACAATGTTATCACACTCATCTCCAGTATAAATCAAAACTATGGATTTTCTGAAGGCCAGTGATAGCTTATCTAATGAGACGTTTACAAATCAAAATTGCCAGAAATGCGTTTATATGCCCAGGTAGTAAGTTTTTTGTTCATAGATTATCCGTACTAAGGAACAGAGATTACAGCATTAAAAAAGCCCAGGCAGGATCAAAGTCACTTTGTTCATGTTACCAGATTATCATTCCTAATTGTAATGGTTGAACTTTTATAAGTAGAAGTACTCAGACTCATCTATTTATATACTGGCATTTACAATGAATGAGGAGAATGGGAGAAGTTCTTGTTATCTGCTTTGCTGTCTGATAATAAGAACATGTAATTAATCTTTAACCCACACTGACTATAATTCTTTATGTTAACTAGCATCACTCCTCCACCTTATGCAGGTTTAATTAGTGATTTTTAGTCTTTTTTTTTTCATTTCATAAAAAGTCTAGCATTTCCTAAATGTCACCTATCCCCTCCTAAAACAAAACGTGTTTTATTTATTCTGTGCAATGAACTGGCCACGGGTTGTATAACAATGACATCATCAGTCACAATAAGAAAGTATGCATTGCTTTTTCAAGAACCACGCCTGATTTCAAAATGCTGTTGCTTGTATATTCCATGCATATTAAAATTTAAGAACAGCTGTTTGCCCCAACCAACACTTTATTTTTGTTTCTTACTTTAACAAGGAAGTGTAAAAACCTCCAATTTAACTATCTTGCTGTCTGAGCTATTCCATTTCACGAAAGGGAACAACCCCGACTCCGCTCAAAAACGTAAATTAAAAAAGATGAATAGGTAGTTTATATGTTATGATTCATTCTTCCAAATAAGTATAGAAGTGTTAAAGCCACATTGTTAATGGGAAAATAAGTTTATGTCAGGAGTTGCTTTTGTCTTTTATGGTGAAACACCAAAAGTTTGCTATATTTGAAGCAGAAATATTTTAATATTAAAATCTCTGCAATTTGAGAGTTTATCATCCAATAAAACTAGCCTGTTGTAAATCAGAGATATAAAAATCACAGTTCCCATGAAAAGTTTTGTCAAGCATGAAATGAATACTTCTGAGACGTTTTTATGAGAAATATATTAAGTTCAATAAGTTCTTTTGTTCCAGAACCCTGCAGAGTTTAGTGAAATAACTGTAAATTTGTCTCTTTTAACTAAAAAAAATTGTATTAGCATCTGTATGCTGATAATAAGTTTTATTACACATACCTCCTACATCGAAAGCCCAGGATTGATAAAATTGTGTTAATGCATTATGCATTCCCGGTATATATGTGCTTATACCATTTGATATATTTGAAGTATTTTATTCTTTATTAGCATTTTAATTCTAAAGTTGTGGTATGTGTTGCCTCTTTGTATGTTATGTCATGAATATAAAATCTGACCTGTCTCTATACATGTAATAGCAAAGACAATGGAAAGTTCCAAAACATTTAGGCCACCTTTCTTTTATTTCTTCCTTGTTTTTTCCCTTAGATAGCTTATTTTGTAATGTTTAATTATATTTCATTTTCCTTGTACTCACACACTAAAAGCCAAAATCATGAATATAGTCCAAGTTATGATCAGTCTCCAAAAAGTACCATTGATTTCTCAACAATATGTCCTACTTACAGATATATCAATGGTAGCCATAGTCTATGTCCCTTTTCTGTTCTTTTTAAAATTTTCATAATTTTTAAATTAATAGATGATATACAATAGAGTCAAGGACAGTCCCCGGTCCAATTGTTGGGAAACCTGCATGAAGACCAAGCTGCCCCTCTGTTGCATTTGCCTGTGAGTGGAGCTGAGAGGAAGCAAGATGATCCAGCCCAGGCATGCTCTTTGGTTAGTGGTTCAGTTTCCTGGAGTTACCAAAGAACCAAGTTAATTGACTCTGTTGATGTCCTTGCTTAGTCCTATGCCCTCCCAGTTGCTCAGTCCTTCCACCAACTTTTCACAAGACCCCTGAGCTCCATCTAATGTTTTTCTTTAGGTCTCTGTATCTGTTTCGATCAGCTGCTCTGTGGAGCCTCTCACAGGAGCTATGCTAAGTCCTGTCTGCACTCATAACAGAGTATCATTAACAGTGTCAGGGATTGGTTCTAGCCTAAAGGATGGGTCTCAAGTTGGACCAGTCATTTGTTGACCATTCTCTCTGTCTCTTCTACATCTTTGTGCCTATATTTCATTTAAGCAGGACAAATTTTATATCAAAGTTTTTGTGTGTGGGTTGGTATCCATGTTCTTCTGCTGGGAGTCCTGCCTGGGTACAGGAGATAGCCACTTCAGGTTTCATATTCTCCACTGCTACAAGCCTCAGCTGGAGTCACCCTCATAGACTTCCTGGAGCCTCTCATCTCTGGTCTCGGGCATGTTCTAGAGATGCCCCTATGATATCCACCATTCTACAATAACACTTGCTCCACTATTTTCATAGCAGCTTTATTCATAATAGGCAGAAACTTGAAACAACCTAGATGCCCTTCAACTGAAGAATAAATAAAGAAAATGTGGTTCATTTACACAGTGGAATGCAGCTCAGCTCTTAAAAATAAGGACATCATGAATTTTAGCAGGCAAATGGATAGAACTAGATAAATATCATCCTGAGTGAGGTAACACAACACAAAAGGAGGTGCATAGTATGTATTAACCTGTATGTAAATGTTAGCCGTAAAGTATAGGATATTCATGCTATATTCTACAGACCAGAAGGAGCTACATAGCAAGGAGGGCCCCAAGACAAGATGCTTGAATCTCAACAGTGATTGATGATGATGATGATGATGATGATGATGATGATGATGATGATGATGATGATGATGATGATGATGAAGTGTTAATTCATGTGATCATTCAAAAAATCTATTCAAAAAATTAAAAATTATAGAACAATTTTGGATAACTGATCATATATTTTTTGAAACATTTTATTAACATTTTGGTTGTTTTAACTGACCCTTATTATAGAAGATTCTATATTGGATTCCTACAGCCATTGCAGATTTTTGCCTATTCTCTTGTCTAATACCATCCAATAACAACAAGGAAGGACTTACTGATTTCTGGTAAATGTATTAACACTATAGCAAAAGCATAAGTTTATAATTTATGTGATTTAGGTACAAAAATAAGTTTGGCTTATGTGTTTCTATGTTTTTACCTGCTGAGGGAAGCCAGAGCCATGGTGTGAAGCTGGTCTATGGACATGAAACTTCTGGACAAATAGTCTTGGAAAGAACAAAATAGAGTGCTGCTATTCTCAAGTTATTTTACTATTAATTAATTGGTATAAAAAGCTATCAAATGAAACCTTAAGTTCCCATGGTCACAAGGGACAACTTAATTGAAATTAGTAAGTGATCTAGAGTGAGAAATGTGCTCAAAAAGAGAAAAGAAAAATAGTAAGAATTTAAAGCCAATATATCTCTGGATAATTTGTTACACAACAAAAAAGAAAGCTAACATATTACTATCATGCATATTTTTAATTATAGAATAAGAGGTTAAGTATCATACTGTATGTTATTTGTATGTTGAATGTACTCAAATGCTGGTTTTACCAATTTAAGTAGGATAAAGGGGTTTGAAGAATGATAGCTTTGTATTTACCCAGAAATTATGTCACATCAGTGAGTTCATATAGTTTCATGGTTTGATACAAATGTACTTAATTTAAGTGTAATGAAGTGCAGTAAATTTAATTGAATGAATTAGGGATACACTATTGATAAGACAATGAAATGGGGTTCAGTGGAAGACAAGAAACTAAGAGAGAAAAAGCTGTAGAATAACTATTTAGTGTTACAGAATGTAATCTTCCCTTACTATTATTGAATTCTACAATCTAAACTAACCTGAACAACTTTTAAACATAACATTAGAGTAGTAGTTAATTTATCCTGCACATGTACCTCCAAATGAATACATAGAAACAATGTTTTAGATATTTAAATAGGTATTATTTTCCATCACTGATTCAAAGTCTGAAAACCTAATTATTTGGTTGAATTATTCATGCATTTGTATAGAAGATAAATTGAACAATACCCGTTATTAGTAGCCAGAATATTTTGGATGTACAAAAGAAACAATATGGCATAAAGGACAGACTGGTATATAAATGATTAATTTTTAAAGCAAAAATTGATGGGGGTAGTTTTAAATAATTATTAGTTGGACTTTGAAGAAAATATAGGATGGAAGTATGAATGAGAGTTACTCAGGACTGTAGGCTTAGATTTTTTATTAGACATCTTGAATGCTTCAACCTCCCTTCTAGGCTACCAATCAAAGGTAGCAGAGAAAGAAGGTTAATAGAAAAGCAGTCTAGATGTATTTATTTGGGGTGACTCCAATCTTTATTGTCAGGATATCAGTACCTGTGTCCAATAACAAACACCAAACAGGAATCAGTAACAGCTGTCCAGTAAAATAGCAAGCACAATACACGAATCAGTAGCAGCAGCTTGATCCAGCAGAAACCACAAGTGTCCAACGAAGTGGTGCCAGTCAATGGAAGCAGCAATAATCAGTTGGAATACCACAGGAACTTCTTTAGTAGGTTTCTCTCTATTAAGCGAAGACCAGCAAAAAAACAGTAAAACATTGCATAACTAAGGAATGCCAGTGGAGTGCGGCATGGCATAGCAATGCAAGAGCACATCTCATTGTAGATGGGTTTCATTTTTATTCTTTCTAAACATGTCAAGCATCTATTCGAGCAAAATATCACATGACCTCTCACTTATCTGCTTCAGCAAAACATCCTCTTACTAGATGGCTTCCATCAAAACATCACATCACAAAATTTAACTTCCAAAGAAACCAGAGATTTCAATTTAAATAATCAATTCGTTCAGCATAACTTCAGAATCAGAGTAACAGTTGAATAAATGAAGCACTTTCTTAAATAATCAATATGTATGTTGGATAAGTTATTAAGAAAGGGGTAAAAGAGGTATGTAAATATGAAAAAAGGGAGCAGCATACATAAAATATATGAAACTAGAAACTCAATTTTGAATTTAGGATAAAAGCTTGAGAAGCCAATCCTAACAACTACAAGAACAACAACAACAAAAATGATAATAATAATAATAAATAGAAATATCAAAATAAAAATTATATTTTAGCTGTAAAACCTGGTAGTTTTATGATGCTATATGTAAAGGAAAATGAAAAAGTGCTCCAGAATTTATAGGGCATAATAATTTTGCCATATTTTGCGAAAAGAGATGGCATTTATATGAAGCTTTGATTTTTCTGATGGTCAGTGATATTGATATTGGTGAAGATTTTACTTTAGTATTGGGTTGCTTAATGATTTTCCTCTGAGAAATATCTACTGAGTTCTGCTGTTCACTTTCAAATTGTGTTGTTAATGTTATTTGCTTCTGATTTTTTGCATGTCTTATAATTATGAATGTTAATCCATTTTCCATTGAATACCATGCAAATGTTTTTTACCATTCTCCAGTTCTCTCAATTCTGTTATTCCCTTCATTGGGCAGGGATCTTTGATTTTGATAAAATCCTGTACCCTACTTTTGATTTTGTTTCCTTATTATTTGGAATCTTATTTTAAAAGAGTTATATGATATTTAAATCTCAAATGTTCACGCAATATTTTCTTCTGATAATTTATATATTTCCTGTCTAATCAGTCCTTGATCTATTTTCAATGCTTTTTTAATTCTGATGAGTTATGAACTCAGTCCACTTTGTTCTGCACATGATGACCCATTCTTTACTACAACTATACTATACAACTATACTAGTACCTGTTCATATCCACAGAATGTGGTATCAGTAATTCAAATAATATGTGTGTATCAGGTTGGTCAGAATACCCTAGATGATATGTCAGCAATCACATAGATAAAGGGCCTCTTGTATGCATTTACAGTATTATTCAGCTAACTAAATGCTATCTGATAACTGTGATAACATAAATAAACTTATATGACATTATATTTTGAGTAAAATTGGCCATAAGTCAAACAAATATATATTTGAATATATATTTAAGTATATATTCACATATTTTGAGTGAATGATATAGATAAAAGCTAGTTTTCTGTTGTTGTCACATACCTGAAATAAAGACTAATTTATGACAAAAAGACATATTTTGACTCATAGTTTTAAAGGTAGAAATCATGGTGTTCTTTTCTTTATGATAGCAGGAACATATGGGTGCTACCTTTTTGATGTCCAAATTGGAATCAGAAAAAGATCCTCAACTTAAAGCAGAGCTAGCGTATGTCTGTCTTTGCCTGGCACCCACCATGTATTTCCTTTACTAAGATTCCTCTGTCTTCAGGGTCTAGTACTTCTTAAAAATTTCATGACATGGGAAAAATTGTTCAAAGACAAATACCTGAGAGACGTATTTTATATTTAATCAATAATAGCCTTTCAATGATCTGCTACTCTCATGACTATCATATTAATGCAACATGCATTCATTAAAACTTCAAACATGTCTACGTTCATAAAGAACCAATGAATTCAGTCATCCAAATTCTGTTATGAGACTCAGCACAAATTCTCAACTGTGTTTCTCCAACACACCAAAATGAAGTTTGAAATCTTATATATACATATACATAAATAAACACACACATATGTGTGTGTGTCTGTGTGTGTATTTATGTTGTATATATAGTTATATTTTTTATATGTGTGTATGTGAAATTATGTATATATATGCATATATTTATACATACGCATATACACACAATTGTGGTGCATATACGTTTTCTTCTCAAATGCAAGAAATGGAAGATATGAAAGAAAGATAGTATTAAAGGAAGCCCCATGCACCAAAGACTACAGTGTTCTGTATAATCGCTATGGCTCATGACGGCAACATCTGTGTTGCAATGGACTTGAGTACATATATTCGTCAAATTCTGCTACTGTGGTACATGTAGCTTTCTCTTGTTTTGCCACTCAGGGCATGAATTTGCTCAAAAATTTTGTCTAGTTTTTGCAGAAGCCATGATCTTGGTAAATCAAACATTCTAGAACTTCCCACTAAATTTTAGATTTTACCCTTAAGGTTCATGCACAGACTACCTGGGCGCTCTGTGCAGAAATTTCTTCACTATTTAATACCTTTTCCTGGAACTTGGTACAAACCTTCATGGTTCCATAACTTGTGTATCATGTATGTGCACAAAACTAATAGCATGTTGACATGTCAGCTTCTAGTTACACTTTGAAATGCAATCTTCTCTTCAATCGCAACTCCAACTTCCCCTACGGTGGAATATGCTTTCTAGCATTGTACAATGGCATCATTACCTTTTCAAGCACACTCCTTACAAGTAAATGTGTTTTAAAAAAATGACTCTTCTATTGTTTGACCTTGACGGTCAGTTGATATATACTTACCCTCAAGTCATCCCTTTTATTGTACCCCTAAGAGCATGAACAATCTCTTTAAGTGCACTACTCTGTCTAACCATTGCCACCGTATTCTTTCCAACTACATTGCCATTCCCCATTCCCAATGCAAACTGAAATTCATTCATGCTTCGTTCCTAACCGAACAACACTTTCAACTCCTTCTATTCTGAAATTTACTCTCTATCCAAATAAGCCTACCTGAGAGCGGTGAACAGTCACTCCAAAAAGTTATATAAAATATGGTCTAAAATTTCCTTGGACAAACTGTGAAATCTGTTTCAATATTATTTATTCTATTTGTGGCAGGCTAATTATACCTATATATAGGCAGTTAAGCAAGAAGAGAACAATTATACCACTACTTGTCATATATATCCCTCAGTATATTTATATCAAAAATTAAATTGTCACTTATAATTTATTATCGACTCTCAATTAGAAAATATTTTGTATTAGTGTTTAACATTAACTTATATCAACTGACATGTAACTATGTATCTTTTGCATGTTTTTAATATTTTTATACATGCACAATACAATAAGACTATTTCCAGGGACCTGGAAGGGGAAGAGAAAAATTATCAAAGCAGAAAGTTAAAAATGCAGTCAGAAGTATAAAGTAAGTTCACCTATAACATTTACTGTGATTATGTAAATATTTGTATTTCAAAATAATTGTAAGAAAGAATTTGAACACTTGGAAAATAAATTTTGTCTTGGTTTGGTAACTATATACTGTATACATACATGAAGTATTGGCATGTACACTTAAGATTTACAGTTATTACATGTTAATTGATATAAGATAAAGTAAAAACTCCTCTACAGACTATTTTCAGATTGAGAGGCAATAAGAAATTAGAAAAAATTATAATTACTCATATAATGCACTTATAGACATAATTAGAAATATTGTCAAACAAGAGTGAAATAGAAGAAATCCTAGTTAGTATCTAATAAATATTTATAATTTTAAAAGAATTTGGCACGCTTACTGAGTTGACAACTTCCTTTTTTGATGCACAGAAGTGACGATGAGAACTGCAAAGTAAGGAGCAGATTTATGTCTTATTGTAGCCACATACCTTGTTTATTGATATGATAAGTTTAGACCAATCTCACTCCCTAATCTCAGTGCAAAGAAAATCATTTTGACTTACTTGCCAAGCTATGTATTATTTAAAAATGCTCTACATATGAGACATCAATAGAAAACATAGATACATATTTCTCTTCCCTTTGCTACTTTTTTCAGAGAATTGGGCTTATTTAACACACTTCTAATATTAAGTGATAATATGAAAGTCAAAACTATCATACGCCACTATCATATTGTACTTTATCAGCTCTTAGCTAAGTTCTGAAATGAATATCATTGCCTCTACACCCTAGTGTCATACATTGGTAGTTCTGTAAATATAGAAAACTTTTATTATGATGAGTTTTACTCACTTACCTGAGAAAACCCATTTCCTGTGAGTCATCTGAGTTTAACAAAGCTTTTCCTAACCCAATTTTCCCCTTGGGTTAATAAAGCTGGAGTGAGTCAGGGAATTCAGCAAAAGCCTAAGGCACTGAGCTGAGCTCTTTCTATTAACCTCTGGCTATTCACAGATGTGGCTACACATCAGCATAAATTCCCTGGGATTGTGCCTCATGTATTTATAAGCAGAACAGAATGCTCTTCTGGTATTTTATGAACACTCCTTTTGATATCACATTTAAAATAGCAGAACATTAAGTATGAACATGGAACAGAAATCAAAAATCTGGGTCTGATCTTACAAAATAAAACATAATGCTAGTTCTTTTCACATACCATTGCAATAATAAATATATATATATATATATATATATATATCACTGATAAAATTGTATCTATATTTGTAGAAGTTTGATTTTACTTTATCCCCAACAAATTAGAAGAGCTAGATAACCTTTTAGTGGGTGTTGGTAGTAAGAATATGAGAGTAGCCGCAGCTACCACTCAATTTGTATTGTAGCACTCACCAACTGACATGTGTTTCATTGTCAGGATTTAAAATGTACTTGTGGGACTTTGATGGATATGTAATATTCCCTTGAATCTTAATAATGGATTCCAGAAAATGATGTAATTGTTAGTAGAATGTAGAGAATCAAACAGAATCTTTCAGCTATATTTTGAAGGAGGAATTTTATAAAATACCTTTGGACATTTAGACTGTCAGAGAATAGATATCCTCATAGATAAATAAGAATATCAAGGCCAAAGAAGTCTATTTTTAACAATATGACATTTCCAAAAATAACTTCTTCATGATTTTCCCTGAGCCCTTTTCTGCTATTGGAGACTTTCTAGAAGCTTAGCTCCCTCACCTGCCCTTTCTTTCTAGTCTAAGAAACCTGGGAAATTAATAGGGCCAATTACTCTGTACTGCGGAGGGCAGAGTCTCTCTTAGATGATTTCAGTCACTTATTTCTAAAGGAACCCTGCCCATTGCTGCTCAGAATAACAGCTAACAAAGCTTTCAGTTCTGGGTTGGAGCTAAAAAAGGAAGAAAATAGGTCAGAACAAAAGAAGAATAAGAAATGAAGATTCGTTGGTGAGAGAACATTTTCGGAAGATTGGCTCAGTAGCTGAAAGCCAGAAGAAAGAAGTAGAACAAAAAGAGGTAGAAGATGTCACCATATAAGCTATACTTACATTGTGTACAAAGCACTTCAAAGTTTCAATTCTGTTGAGGAATCCAAAATTTTACATGAATTCTGAGATATGTGAAATTAGTTTTCCCATGATTAATATGACTGGGTATGAACAAGCTACCGCATCATATGCTCTGGTCATATTCTGAAATGAAATCAAGATGCATTTTGTACCATTCCTGCCTCTGTGAGTGCAGTATCCCGCGTGCCATACAATTTCAGAACACAATTTATATTTACAGTCTATTCCAGCTACACATCCAAATGTAAAATCACATGCATCAGAATCAATGGACTGGCTAGAATCATGAACAGTTCATCTACATGTTCATTTTTTAATCACTGTGTCCAATTTAAAATGAAGACATAGGATTTAAAGAAACAAAATAGGTTCTGAACTGTTAATTCTGCCCCAAATCAAAATGTATTAGTATCAGTTGTAATTATGTTTAGAAGGAGAGTGAAGTGTTCCCATTATTGTAAAAATTATGATTTATAAAACATATAAGTATTTCTACCAATAATATACCAAAAAGCCTTTTTATGAAAATGATCTGGAGCCATAGATCACATATCTTAAAAGCCTATGTCACTGTTACCAATAAACAGTTCAGTTATTTAGATTTCCTAGAAGCCAAAAACAGCAATTTTCTATGAGTTATTTTCGCTTTGTTGCAGAGAAAATAGACTTTGAGTGCATAAATATAATAATTCATCTTACAGACATTAGCCATATTATGTAGCAGGAAGCAGACTCAATGAGAAGCAATGAAGTTGTGAAATCAGAGCGTTGATTTCTGTCTTCGGTGGCATGCTTAATTATTGGTTTAAGATTTGATAATGGCTATTTGCCTCTGAAACTGGTTCTCCCTATTTCACCTCTGCTTGTCTCTAACGCAGACTCCCAGTCCTACACTTCTTAAGGGTTGGATTTTCCAGGATGTATCACTGAGTCCAACTTATCATTTTTTAAAGTATTTAAATGAAGTCATATGGTTTTCTTTAATTTAAAATTGAATTTATTTGCGATGATAGGCATGTGACAAAAATCTGCATGTCATTCCTTACCAAAGCTAAGAAAGTCCCTTGTGAAATATTTTTTTTTATGGAAACAGTTTCTCCAGTACATCTGAAACATATTTAAATATGAGCAGTTTAGAGACAACCATGTCTGGAATTTACTTAGTGTTTCTTACAGAATCCTTTGATAAACATCAAAGTGTGTTCTCAAAATAGCAATGTATTAGATCTCAAGGTAGAGATTACCCTAGTAGAATAAGCCTCTTTAAGATTGGGATAAGTATAAATCAGCGGAAATCTGAAGATAAGAAGCAAACATCAGTACTGCATGAAGTATGTGGCATTTTGAATACTTATGGTCCCGAAAGAAGTATGTGTTTGATTGCTTGACTATAGGGATTGAGAGTGTTAGGAGATGTGGCCTTGTTGGAGGATGTGTGTCACTGTAGGCAGACATTGCGGCCATCTATATGTTGAAGCTGAAGCCAATATGGATTCCAGTCCGCCTTTGCTGCCTGAAGATCAAGATGTAGAACTCTCAGCTCCTCTAGGATAATGTCTGTTTGGATATTTTTATGCTTCCCCCCATGATGATAATGGACTAAACCTCTGATACTGTAACCTAGTCACAACTAAATGTTTTCCTTCCTAAGAGTTGCCATGGTCATGATATCCTTAAACAACAGCTTTTAAAACATCAAAGTATAAGTTCTCTGTGTGACATTCAAGAACTATTCTGGACTAGGTTCTTGTCTCAGGTTGAAAATTGCATTTTTAAGATTGTTTCTGTTTTGTTTTTCTAAAAAAACAGTTGTGGTTTAGTGAACGCTGTAGACAATTGAAATATATTTTTATACTTAAAAAAAGAAGGCATATTTGAGAATATATTGTTACTGAGTTTTCTTTTTAGAAATTTCAATTTTTATGTGTAGATGATGTTAACAAATTAGAACCATTCATTATAATCTTTCAAAATATCAGTATTTTAAAAGGCTTAAAATTTGTATTAGAAATGGATGTATTTCATTACATAGTACAATGATGTTTAAATACCTTGAGAATTGGAAGGAAGTGTGTGGAAGGGTATCATTACTTTAAAATTGTTGATTTCCTTATGTCGCTTCTGAACAGCCCTTCTTCCTGGGCTGCTAAGACACAATAACTATCTAGCACTTATACTCCTCATGACAGTTAGCTGACAATATGAACAACTTTAAGATAGTATAACAGTCTCACACTAAGATACACAGAAACATAGAATCACACCTACATACAACAGACTAAGTCACAGTAGACTATTGTTCATCCTTCTATCTATTAACATATTCAACACATGCTAGTCAAATGTCTAGTATCATTTATGCAAGACTCTGCATGGCTTATATTCATCCTACACCATGACTTTAACATATAACTTTAATAAAGTAATGACTTTAATTAATAACTTAATTATTTAGTGTGACTTTTGTTTTAAAATATGAGTAATAAGAAAAAGAAACATTCTAATATAAAATTCATAGTATTTTATAAGGTAAGTTTATATACATTTAACAAATTTTAAGTTGATCCCACTAACTTAAATATGCTGACAGGGGCCTGATATAGCTGTCTCCTGAGAGGATCAGCCAGAGCCTCACAAATACAGAGATGAATGCTAAAAACATACCATTGAACTGAGAAAGGTTGGAATAGAGAAAGGTTCGATGGAGCTGAAGGGGTTTCCAACCTCATAAGAAAAACAATACCAACCAACTAGAGCTCTCAGGGACTAAACCACCATTCAAAGAGTACACATGGACAGAGCCATGACTCTAGCTGCATATGTAGCAAGGATGCCCTTGTTGGGCACCAAAGGGAGGAGAATCCCTTGGTCCTACCAAAGCTGGACCCCAGTGTAGGGAAATGTCTGGGTGGGGAGGCAGGAAAAGGTGAGTGCTTGGGTGAAAAAAGGGAATAACATTTGAAATGTAAGTAAAAAACTATCTAATAAATAATAAATAAATATGCTCCTCTTTCTCATGACTCTAAGATTTGACAACTCCCATATAATTCCTTTACTTATTCCTAGAAAAGTTCTGTTTCCACATTTAAATTTAGACTATCCTCTCTACAATTCATTTCTTATCTCATAACTTGGTAAGTCATGCATTCCATGTCTCCCAGAAAAACTCATGTTTCTCTATATAAACTTGGAATAAATTTCTCCTTTGGACTCTATTCCTACCAGAAAGTGTGGTGAGAAGATGACCTTCTGTACAGGAGCTCTGCAGACACAATTAGCATAAGGACTAATGTATGACTGCCTCCCTGGTGTACTTACACACACACACACACACACACACACACACACACACACACACACACACACACACACACACCAAGAAAGACACACAATCCTCACATATATGAAGACTGAAAATTACTTTAGAGATCTATTCCTGTATCATTAGTAAATATGAACACAGTAGATGCTAACCGTGATTTTCCAAATAAATTTTTGAATTATTGAAAAGATCAAAAAGTAATGATGTTAAGTAAAAGAGTACCCAGAACTTATTTTTTAGTGTTGCTCCAATTTTATAGTAGTAATTTTTGCTTCTTACTTACTTTAACTATTCAAAGATTCTTCTAGGCAGTCAGTGTTGTCTATGTACTTGTTGAGTGTCCATTAATGTATTTGATCTATCTAACTGTAATAAATTCTCAAGGCAATCATAAACACTTGCACAATGTAATATATATATATATACACATATATATATAAAACAAAAAATATTTTACTTACTTACCTTAGTTTATCATTTAATCCTTTGTAGTCTTCCTATGAAGATCTAGTAATGATGGTTTGCAAAAAGTATTAATATCATTAATGAGAAAAAATGATTATATTTAATTCAACAGTCATATCATCTATTGTTTTGTGTCAGAAAATTATATAGGTTTTGTCTTAGTTAGGGTCTTAGTGCTGTGAATAGACACCATGACCAGTGTAGGTTTTACAAAGGACATTTAATTGTGGCTAGCTTACAGATTCAGAGGTTCAGTCCATTATCAGAAAGGCAGGAGCATGGCAGCATTACAGCATCCAGGCAGGCATGGTGCATGAGGACCTGAGTTCTACATCTTCACCCAAAGGAAGGCAGGAACAGACTGAACATTCTCAGGCAGCTAGGAGGAAGGTCTTACAAGCCACCCTCACATTGACACACTTCCTCCAACAAGGCCACTTTCTAATAATGCCACTCTCTGGGCCAAGCTTATGCAAACCATCACATTCCACTCCCTGGTTTCCATAGGCTTGTTTAAACACATGACTCTATGGAGGCCATACCTAAATTTAGCATAATGAAAATTTAGTTCAGCTTCCAAAGTCCCCATGGCCCATAGCACTATCAACAAAGTTAAAAGTCCAAAGCTCAAAGTCTCTACCAAAATCCATCTAAGCACTTAACTGTAATGTGATGGTTTGCATTTGCTTGCCCCAGGGAGTGACACTATTAGAAGGTGTGGCCTTATCACCTAAAGAAATGTTCAACATCTTTAGTCATAAGGGAAATGCAAATCAAAACAACTCTGAGATTCCACCTCACACCAGTCAGAATGGCTAAGATCAAAAACTCAGGTGACAGCAGATGCTGGCGAGGATGTGGAGAAAGAGGAACACTCCCACATTGTTGGTGGGATTGCAAACTGGTACAACCATTCTGGAAATCAGTCTGGAGGTTCCTCAGAAAATTGGACACAGTACTCCCTGAGGATCCAGCTATACCTCTCTTGGGCATATACCCAAAAGATGCTCCAATGTATAACAAAGACACATGCTCCACTATGTTCATCGCAGCCTTATTTATAATAACCAGAAGCTGGAAAGAACCCAGATGCCCTTCAACAGAGGAATGGATAGAGAAAAGTGGTACATCTACACAATGGATTACTACTCAGCTATCAAAAACAATGACTTCATGAATTTCATAGGCAAATGGAATAAACTAGAAAATATCATCCTGAGTGAGGTAACCCAATCACAGAAAAACACACATCGTATGTACTCATTGACATGTGGATATTAAACCAAATGTTCAAATTACCCAAGATGCACAGACCACATAAAACTCAAGAAAGATGACCAAAATGCGGATGCTTCACTCCTTCTTTAAAAGGGGAACAAGAATACCCTTAGAAGGGGATAGGGAGGCAAGTTTAGAACATAGACTGAAGGAACTGCCATTCAGAGCCTGCCCCACATGTGGCCCATACATATACAGCTGCCAAACTAGATGAGATGGATGAAGCAAAGAAGTAAGGCTGATAGGAACCGGATGTAGATCTCTCCTGGGAGACACAGCCAGAATATGGCAAATACATAGGAGAATGCCAGCAGCAAACCACTGAACTGAGAACAGGACCCCTGTTGAAGGAATCAGAGAAAGGACTGGAAGAGCTTGAAGGGGCTTGAGACCCCATATGAACAACAATGCCAACCAACCAGAGCTTCCAGTGACTAAGCTGCTACCCAAAGACTATACATGGACTGACCCTGGACTCTGACCTCATAGGTAGCAATGAATATCCTAGTAAGATCACCAGAGGAAGGTGAAGCCCTTGGTCCTGCCAAGACTGGACCCCCATTGAGTGGGATCGTTGGGGGGATGGGGAGGAGGTTAGGGGGATGTTGCCCTGGAAACTGGGAAAGGGAATAACATTTGAAATGTAAATAAGAAGTAACCAATTTAATAAAGATAGAAAGAAAGATGGTGTGGCCTTGTTTGAGGAAGTGTGTCACTGTGGGGGTGAGCTGTCTGAGGATGCTCAGTCTGTTCCTGGCTTCCTTCGGGGGTGAAGATGTAGAACCCTCAGGTGTTCTTTGCCATTCCTGTCTGGATGCGGCCATGTTTCTGTCTTGATGATAATGGATTGAATCTCTGAACCTGCAAGCCAGTCCCAAGTAAATGTTGTCCTTTATAAAACTTACATTGCTCATGTTGTCTTTAAGACAATAAGACTTGTCAATAAGACTCTAACTAAAACAGGTTTTAAAATTAAAATTAACTACCTGAGTTATGTAAATATTATAAATCTTCAAATTACATCAAGATGTATTTGTCTCTTAGAGAAGTTAATGGGCAAATTTGAATTTTATTCACTAAATGGAATACTTCTCTGCACTAAATTCTTAAAACCTAGCATTCAAGTATATCACAGTAAGAATGTTATGGACAGTGATTTTGTGTCAGTGATATATTGATTTTAGAAATGACACAAGTCTCGTTTGATTATGACATCCCTTAACCTATAACTTCTATGTTACAATGACAAATTTTAAGGTTACAGTGTGCCTCTTGCTGTCAAGACTGATTCATCCAAGCAAAACCGGGTACATATTTTCTTAGCAGGAGATAAAAAGCATATGCTCCTTTCAGTTTAATTTACTATAATAAAATGACTATATTCCCTATTCACATTATGTCTATAAACATTATATGCATATTTAATATGTATGCATATTTACCTTTTAAAATGTTTATTTGCGTACTAGTTTTTACATTGGATTTTTTTTCATTTTATAACACATTTGAAAAAACCAGTCTGTAGGATTTTTGTTTTTTTATTTTTTTCTCCCACATTTCAGTCTCATGTATCTCTTAGTATTATCTGAAGTCTTTTGAAATTGATCTGTGCAATATATCTTTAAAAATAAAGTTTGTATATATACACTGTCTGCGCATTCTATGTGACAGTCAATAATGATTTGTATCATCATGTCCTGTATTTTGTTCTCATGGTCTTATATATTTTATCTGAATTAACTTCACATTTAGAAAAATATTCACTTTGTTAAAAAACAAAATTATGAGACTCAATCAGAAATTAACTATTTCTCCCATTAGTAGCACAAAAATAACTTAGTTAATTTTATATTAATTTCCCACAAATTCCTGAGGAGGGGATGTCCAGGGGAAGAAAGGTTTGTTTTTAGCTCACTATTTAATAGGAGTTGAACCATGGTGAGTAGGTCTTCCTGGATCTTACAGTTGGTCATGTTAAGGCCAACGATAGCAAACTGAGAGAAGGCAAGTTGGAACTAGAAATTAACTCTAACCCTGAAATCTAACCATAGACACCTACGTTCACAGCTAAACCTTTTTTCTTAAAAATTTCATGACTTCCAAAACAATATTCTCAGTGGAAGTGAACATATTCAAACAGAGCAGCATGCAGAGTTAACAGTGCTTTCCCCTGCCCCAGTATACTTAGGGTCATCACATACCATAATAATGCCTTCAACTCAACTCATTATCCTCATAATCTAACAGTTCAAAAGTTCAAAGTCTTTTTTTTTCTTACAGAAATAGAGGTATCTTTTAGTAACCTCCTTTTTATTTTTTTCACTGAACAAAAAAATTATTATTATAAGAATGATGTAAATAAGAGAAAAAATGGAGGCAGATGAATGACTCGCATCTGTACTGAAACTCAACATTCTTTTCCTTTTTTAATTAATTTAAAAACCTAAGCCAATGGAAGGCTCTGCCAACATTCAAGATGACCGTCTTTTCTACAGTTAAATAAAATGGAGACATTGACACACAGGTAGACATCTCTCTATACTTGGCTTTTAAATGTAGTAAAGCTGACAGTGAAGATTAACCAAACCAGACTTCGATGATCTACTATACAACATCAAATAAATCTAAAATCACAGTGTTTAATTGAATAGTAAAATGCTACAAAATAAAAGTGAAAAAATATTTTAAACATGATCTTTGATAAATATTACTCTCTCAATCATATTATCTGAAATCATTTTTAAATGATACTCTGACATTAAGGAAAACAAATAGTTTTTAAATTCGTATGTAGTATTTCAACATTCATATAAGTATTGTATGCAGTATGTAATATCCATTGTTGTATGTATGTGCAAATGAAAGATCCATTAAAGTTACTTCTAACCAACTGGAACCTCAAATAACTGAATTTATTCTCAAACATAAGGAAGCTAATGAGTTTACTGAACTAAATCAAGGGTTTTGATTCAAGAGCCCACTAGAAGAAGTAAGAAGTCATTTGTTTTTATTTTTATTTTTTTCTTTTTGGAATGCCAAACTTGCTTTTGGTTTTCTTGACCCGATGTCATATTTTAGGTGTCTATATTACATATCAGATATTAATATGGTGTCTTTCTCGTCACAGTTATTATACTTAATCTCGGGGATATTCTCATTTGAAACTAGTTTCTCTTCTATGCAGAGGTATAAGGATCATAGAAAGTTTGCAAGTCTGGTCTGAAGGAATGTGGATTACACTTAGGCAGAAGCACTGTTCTCTCTATTTTTAGTTGTATATATTATTTATTTACATTTCAAATGTTATCCTTGTTCCTAGTTTCCCCTCTGGAATCCCTCTATCCTATCCCCCCTCGCTCTGCTTCAATGAAGATGCTCCCCCACCTACCTCACCATTCTTGTCTCCCACCCTGACATTCCCCTGCATTGGCTCTTGGAGCCTTAACAGAACCTTTCCTCCCATTGATGCCTGACAAGGTCATCCTCTGCTACATATGCTGCTAGAGTCGTGGGTTGCTCCATCTGTACTCTTTAGTTGGTGGTTTAGTCCCTAGGACCTTTAGGAGTTCTGATTGATTGATATTGTTGTTCTTTCTATGAGGTCGACAGATGGAAACCAATAGTCAGAAAAACCAAGTGGTGTAGTATATTTCATATTATTATTATACATAGTTTATCTATATTTCTGTCTACATAAGTGAAGATATTAGATATATTGGTTAAATTCAATATGACATATATCAAATAAAGCAGGTGGATAATAATGGATCCCAAGGCATCTTTTCTACACTAAATGTTACAAAAAGTTATAAATTCTATTTTCATGATGTAAAACTAAATGTCACTTTTAATTCCTTGAATCAAGTGAAGAGACGAGAGCTGTAACCAAGCTTTATAAATGCATGGCTTGGGCTGAGCTCAGAATTTTTTATCTAACGATCCATATAACTAGTTTTGGGAGCTTCTAAACTCCATTCACACTTAATCTGTGCATGCCTGGACACTGAAGGATTCCACTTCCAGTCTTCATCTGCTAACCTAGGCCTAGTAAGTTTCAGCCTCCAAGATTTATTGTAGAACAAGTTCAATTTTTTTAGTCATTTCTGAATTCTGGCTGCTTGGGTCAGCTCAGCTGTTCTGGTTCAAACTCCTCTCCAAAATGATTGATTCAATCTAGCTTCTCTCAGCTCCTTACTGAATTGTTCTGCTTGAATTCAAACTAACTCTGACAATTTATTCTCATGTTCTGGTCCTTCTTATTCTCTGGTTTCAACTGTCTCTGCTGACCTGCCCTGACCTCATGAACGAACTCAACTCCACTGCATTGTCCTCACTGAACTGACTTCCCAGTGACCAACTCTTTCTCCCTGAGCTGCTCTTAAACAGCTTCTCTCTCCTACGCTGTTCTCTTTAGAGTTTGTTGTATTTTATGTTTGACTCATCTTAATCTGATTCCTCAATTATCTGCTTCTCTATTAGACATCACTTTCAATCATGGCTGCTTCCTTCTACAAACTAACGTTAACCCTAAGTTATGTACTAAGGGCATGCATGTATTCTAGCTGGATCACATAAGCCTAGGTCTTTGCATATAATTCTCTTGCCAAAGCAGCCATGTTGCATGATTAAAATTCCCCTACACCATAATATATCAGGGAAAATACTACAGTCATTTTGGTCCCTTCTTTCAATTTTTTGTCCATTTAGTGGATGATGATGATGCATCTCAGAAAGTTGTTCTAGTGTTAACCTTTATCTTCTCTAAAGAAAACTTTTTTGTCATTTGTGATGCAGATGCCATAATGAGTGCTCATGTTGCACAGATGTAGGAAAATACTAGATACAGATATTTAACAAGTTATGTTTCTAATATATATATATATATATATATACATATATATATATATATTTCTACAAGTTTCTTAATGTTTCACGATTAATTATATTGGAGAACTTAACAACT
The DNA here is from genome assembly GCF_011064425.1 of Rattus rattus. Classification (NCBI taxonomy): domain Eukaryota; kingdom Metazoa; phylum Chordata; class Mammalia; order Rodentia; family Muridae; genus Rattus; species Rattus rattus. The sequence continues at coordinate 161,681,765 of NC_046156.1, forward strand.
AAGCATCTACATTCAATGAGTAAATTGCTCAATTTTCCAGTGGTTCCATTTTCTAATCAAGACAGTGTGGTAGATTACGTAGTTTATCTCCATCAGTTGACATCTATTTATTTAAGAAATGAGTTCCAGAGAATGTTAAGTGTGTGTTCAAATATTTCATGTAACCTGTATTCATGATTCTTCATCTTTTATAAGTGTCTTTAGAGGATGTAATATCTGTCAGTGTTATTGTTTACACCAAAGTCAATAAAAAATATCACCACCAAATCGAAAAATCACACTTTTTCCTTGAATACAATAAGCAATCAAGAACAAAATATTGTAGAGTGTAGTGCTTCAAGTAATGTTCAGTTTTATATATATATATATTTGGAGTATATGGCAATGCACTTTAAGTATATTATGATAAGATAGAGTTATCTAAGTTTAGTCTTAGAATGATTCTCATTTATTAAACAAAATACTATAATTAAATAAAGTTTTTTATAAATAATTCTCATGCTTTATTGTAATATAGTTGACTGAAAATTGTAAAAGACAATAGACCATAATAATCTTATGTCTTAGAAAAAACCAGCCAAAGATAAAGCAGTAATAATGAGAAGAAAATAGATTTGAGTTCAATATTTCTGTGTTCTTTTCATGGTAGTCAACAGAGGTTGACAGCAAATTTCAAATACAGCAATAAAAATTTTATTGATCTTTAAACATAATTTAGAACTTTAAAGTTTGATAATCATAAGAAATTATGTGTGATTATATTATTAAGGTGATCCTGGTTTAAATCTAGACTGTATATTAGCTGCCTCTTCTTTACTAGTGTAACAATATAACCTTAAACCTGAAACTCTAAATCATGATAAATACATCATATAAATCCAAACCAAATATTTTCATTAATTATGGCAAGTTTCTTTCCTATATCTTGTAAATAATATATTTTCAAAGAAATTGTATAATTTATACTTAGGTTCCTTATTGCAAGTGGCAGTGTATAATTAGCATTATTAATTTAGGTCCACATTTCCTATCAATAAAGAGCAGAGGTCCATTAAAAATCTATATATAAGTATCCCACAGTGATTACAGGCCTCATTTATTCAGGTGATTATTATATCATAAAATGTTCTTCCTTTACAAACATAAATCCTTACTTGAACTCCTTGTGGTTGGATTAATGTTTCACTCCTCAATGGATTTAATATTTTCTTGATACTTTACACCTTGTTTTAATTTACTTTCTTATGGTTAATTGAAATTCAAACAGAACTGTAATTATCATCACTTGCAAACTTAATATGTGTGTGTGTTGAAATCCCAATGTCTAGCAGTCAACTTAATGATTACTGATGGATAATCTAAGGCTTACATTCAAAAAGGTGACAATGTCCAGGAAATTTTCAGCTTTTCAAAACTCATGGATTTTCAGATACTAAGTAAACAGTCTTATTTTAAAGAATGGTTTATTTTGAAAGTGGAATAACTTCAATATTGATAATGTGAAATGAAGAGGACAATTTCTTTACTAAATAGATGTCTTCAATTGAAGATCATAGATTAGAAATAATTGGTTATGCCAATATTTCAATTAAGATATATATGTTACTAGTGTAAATTTGTAGAAGTTTATGTAATTATATATATACATATATACATATATACATATATATATATGTGTGTGTGTGTGTGTATTTATTGTCATTAGTGTTGTATAAAAAAGTTTAGTAGGCACTATGTGCCTACCACAGTAAAGATCTTGAATATTATAGGTTAAATTGGAATCTCCTAAGTGGTATCTTTCTTGCTGATTCTGTCAGAGAATGTTTCAAAGAAGCAGTTTTGCACATGTTGACCTCATAATGTTTCTATATTACTACAATCTGGCTTTGTCATTCAACCTATTCAACTTATCCCTTATCTGTCCTGACAAATATGGTTCAGTCTCCCATAGCTTCATTCCTTCACAGGTCCTTTGTAGACACGCAGATACTTAATTATCATCTCTTACTTTATTAGCTGACTTACCTTTTCTGAAAGCTTTAGTAATAGCTAGTTCATAAATTTCTCTTCCTACCTTCGTGTAAGTTAGTAAACAGTATTCAAAGGTATAAAATAGCATATTGTGCATAGGCTCTGAACATTATTAAATGAGTATATATTTTATAAGTATTCTTATACTGGGTCGGAAATTATCATCACTACCTCATTCAATACAGTCTTAAAACTTTGAAAATATATTTATCAGCATGACTGAGGATAAAGTATACCTTCTTAGTTTTTTCTTTAATTTATTCATTTATAAGGAAATTTGCAAAAACTCATACGCAAATGTGGCAAGTACATTTCTGTATGCTCTCATGTTTTCTCATGAGACAGTGTTGCAGTTTGTCACTGTTGAACTAATCAGGTAGACAGAATTATCCTTAAAAGTAAAGTGGGACTTTGTAAACACCCATTTTTAATGTTATTGAAAATATGTTACAATATAAAGTACCACAATAATTTGGGCATGTACTTCCTACCTTTTGGGTTAGTTCAAGCAAAGTGTGCTATATTATTATATTCTGTTCTATATTGTTATATAAAATGAAAGACAAGTTATCTCAACTTTATAGATTAACAAACAAAAAATCTATAAAAATGATCTCAGGTTTTAATTATTTTTCTTTGAAGCACACATAGACTATAGGTGTCAACTGTTGAAATATTTGAGACAAAATTTCACTCTCTGGTGATGGCTAGACTAGAAGTCATTCTGTAGACTGGTTGGCCTTAAACTAACAAGTGATCTGTCTACCTCTATATCCCGTGGGGTGTGATTAAAGATATGTGACTTTATGCCTACTACTCCTTAGTATTGTTCTGTTTTATAAATTCTTAGAGTATATTTTCAAAACATAAAACATTTAGTAGGAGGACAACTCTCAATGACATAAATATGCTAAACTAAATTTATTAGACCTTTACCAGTGGGATAGGATATCAATGATGAATATACTCATGAGAATATAAATACATACATTGGTACATATAGTATTTTCTGCTTTTTTTATGAATCTTGACGCAGGTAATTTAATGATATTCACATGCTGAAAAATCTGATAACCTAATCATTTGAACAGAAAAACTAAAATTAGACAGGTGTTGAAGGAGGTCACCCAAGCTAAGCTTTGATGATAAAGCAAAGTCCGCAGACACCTCTAGTTCTATCAGAAAAGTTTGTTTGTTCTTATGAATGAACACTTATCAAGGTGTAACTATTTACAGATATTTTCTGAAGCAAACAGTATATGATTAAATGCAACTCTTATCTTCTTAGAAGAAAATCTGTGGGGAAAATGAGTGGGTCCATTTGATGACAGTGTTCTGAGTTCTCAGTCCTGATCATGTAGCTTTATGAAGTAAAGAAAGATAACATGCCGTACAAAAAGAAATGGCAGAACTCTAAGCTCTACAGAAGAAATTATAGTAAAATTTAAACAATTATCACAAAATGAATTGTATAATTGAATTACTTTTAAGATAGAATGGATTATAAAAAATATTTAGGACAAATAAATATTATTATAATCTGATGTGAAAATAATGATGTTAGGAGCAAAACAAGTCCACATACATGGGTGAACACACACATACACACACACACACACACACACACATACATAAGTGAACATACACACACATACATAAGCGAACATACACATTCATACACAAGTGAGCATACACACACATACACAAGTGAGCATACACACACATATAGGATGTGTATACACATACTAAGTTATTCTGTGGTATGTAAAGTGGTATTAGAACACATGGTTTATTTTGACTGATTAGTCGTTCAAAGGACAGCATTGTGCTTCTTCTCTGGATGAACCAATTTACCTTTTGAAAATTAGATTACTGATGTCAAGATTATTTAATAAGAGTTTTTTAACCACTCACATAATTTTATAAAAATAGTTTTATTCATCATTTCTCAAACAAAACAAATTTAGGTTTTATCTTGTTAAAGTTTTAAAATCTCACTGTGCCAAATATAACTACAAAATGCATCTTATAAGCTATAAATTCCTTTGTATATTCAAAAAATTTGAAATTCTCTATTCTATAATTATTCTACAAATATTTGTGTGCATGGGCGACTTGTGTTTTGCATTTAACAATATTTATAAATTAAATCCACCTTTCTTTTTGCAATCAATTTAGCAAGCCTTATCTACAGATAATTATGATTCAACAAAAAATAATTTGTAAGCATTTGAGTCCTTTTAAGGAATGTTAATTGACCTGATAGAAAAATTGCTCTCAGAGCTAGTGTGTGTGTAGACAGAAGTTGACTTTCAGAAAGGACTCAGACAATGTTCAACTTACATTTCCTAGTCTTGATGTGAAATAATAGACTCTTCTTTACTAACAGTAGGAGAATTGGCAATGGGTTTAAGGCAAGTACGTTTCACTTATATTATAAAACACAATATCTCCTGTTAGAGAGACAAGGGATTTTATAGCTATCATTGAGGATTCAAAAGTATACTGGAAAGGTACTGAATTTCAACTAGATGAGCATTTTACATGGTATGCAACAATCTTTGAAAACCAATTTATATATAAATACAACATGCTAAGCATAGGCATGCTTTGGAATTCTCATCCTTTCATAACTCAAACACTGTCCTTTAAGTGAGAACTTTTAGTTCTTTGCTGAAATAAGAAAAATGAGTTGCTTTCAACAGCTTTTATAAAGATTTAGAAGAGCTGAAATGTGAAAACTCTTTTAACTATAAAATGCTGTGATTGAAAAGTCCAGTACATAAATCAAGAAGCAGAGAACTCCTTTAATCTTCATGAAAAGCTGAGTGTCCACTGTCTTCTCCAGATTGTGTCCACTGGAATCATTCAAGATGGACACATGATTGAAAACAAAATGACAAGATGGTGTGCCTACAGAGCATTATCCATTATATGGTGAAAATAAATATCAACAGATATAAAAAACACAATTATATTCAAGCAATGACTGGATGCAATGAGCTCTACTTGTAAAACTATGTTTAAACATAAGACTCATTATAAAAACTATTGATGCTGACATAAATAATGCAGGTTTTAATTTTATTTTGTACATGAGAATAAAATAATTATCCATGAAATGAACAAATGTTATATGTTTCTGCATGTTGAGGCATCTAAGTCTCTGTTGCAAACACAGTTACAGCACAGTTGTAAGTCTTTTAAATATTGAATGTCAGTTACTAAAATACAAAGGTTTGCAAATCTCATGTATGTAGATAGTGAGGTAGTTCACATCAAAACAAATGCTCCATGAAATTTTCATTCACTCTTTTCAAATAGTTATTGGGCACCTGCTTTGGTTAGTCATTGTCTTAGCCCAGAAAGTGCCATGATTTACACACAGAAAGAAGTTCTTTGAATCATGAACCTTATCTATCCAGAGTCTATCATGAATTAAAATTAGCCTGTGTTCGGCAATTTCATTTTCGTTGAGGGTTGAAAACTGTTGCTCCAGCTGTCTGCTTTTCAGATAGCCATTGGGAAATAATTGTTTTTAAAAAAATGTTTTATTTACTGGCACAAGGAGTGGATCAATTTGTTGAGGTTATAAGTCCAGATATTTAATCGAAAACTGGATCTTGCTCTAAAAGCACATTGTAGATAAAACTTACATTTATACAACTCTCTCTTAGTAGAGTGTTCAACTAATCAGTTGAAGGCCTGAGAATGGATTCTGATTTCTTCTGTGGAAATAGACAGCCGCTGGATTTGAAGAATAGCACCAACATTTCTGTGAACTTCAGGTTTTACAGCTCAGTCTCTAGAGCTTATGTTCAGCAGCCTATAAGGTTGAGTCAATTAATTTCATAATATACCCTTTAGAGCACAGAAGACTTGTCCAATTCTAAACAGTTGTTTCCCAGGAAAGCCTGATTGGAACAAGGAACACTAAACTGAGAGGCTTAAACACATCATAGAAAGGTTAAAGCATCTGTGGAAATTTATGAACTAAATCATACAAGTTGTGGATTATAAAAAGTTTCTTTCTTATTTTCTTTTTTTTATTTTTAGTCTTTTTTTCACTTTTTTACTGAATGTTTTCTTTATCTACATTTCAAATATTATCCCCCTTTCTAGTTTCCCTCCGAGCTTCAATCCATCCCCCAATCCCTCCTCCATGAGGGCATGACCCACATTTCCTCTTCCTTTGTCTGGCATTCCCTACACTGAAAATTAGGCCTTTAAGAAGACAAGTGCCTCACCCATTGATGCTGAACAAGGCTATCATCACTGCTGATGTGGCAGAACAGCAGGTCCCCTCAAGCCTCTCTTACAGTTTGGCATTTAAGTCCTTGGATCTCTAGGGTGTCTGGTTGGTTGGTGATGTACATTAGAAGGATTGAAGAAAAAATTACAAAAGTAAAATAAACCTTTGGTACAAATCTTGCTTGCTTTGATGTTGTTGAATCCTCTGTGAAGTCAAGATCAATTTATTCTCGCTTTGGTTTTTGTTGGTTTGCTTTTTTCCATTTCAAATACCACCAAAATTTTAGTTAGTAAACAATAATTAATCAGGTTCTACTTCTCCTTATTAGCTCATAAAGTTTAAAAAAAAATAGTGTGAGCCATATTCTGCAGACAAGGTGTAGAACTCTGCTCTTGACCATGAATATTTACTTACATTTTATTACAAAACAGCTATATTTATACACATGAGGCCATCACAAATTTGGAACTTCTGCAATCCATCCCCCTTTGAACACTGGAAGAGTTTACATGGACTAGGAGAGCCTATATTCCTAAGGGATATACAAGCAGGACCAGCTAACAATTTTGTGTTGAGACGGACAATTTTGCTATAGTATAGCTATTTATGATGTATCCATACTCCAAGTAATAACCTCTTACAGTGTGATTGTTATAAATACCAATTAAATGCATGGAGTCACCAAACCAGATCTGTGTAGAATCCTTTATTTGTTCACCAGTACTCTTCCTCATGTAATTAGAAACACTCCCTAGGAAAGCTCTACAATGCAGAACAATTTAAGATGGAGAAATTATTTTGCAGTTGACCAGCCATTGCCAAAGCAAAAATATGAGCACTCAATTCAAGCCAACCTAAACTGTAAAGAGTACCAAACAATGCCTTATAAAGAATTCACTTTATTTTTTAACTTCTGCTGATAACAAATAAAATTTCCCCAATGATTTTGTTTAATGGGTATATTATACGAAAAATATATAGTGAACCTCTGGATGGCTCATTAAAAAAAATCAAATACATTCTTTTTATTGGATTTTTTATTTACATTTTCAAATATTATATCCTTTTTTAACCCACCCATCTTCACATCCCCCACCTGACATTCCCCTACACTGGGAGGGGGGCAGCTTCCAACAGGAACAAGGCTCTCCTCCTTGGGGTGCTTCAAGACCACCCTCTGCTACATATGCAGCTGGAACCATGGGTTTGTCCATGTCTACTCTTTGGATGGTGCTTTAGTCCCTGGGAGCTCTGGTTGCTTGGTATTGTTGTTCTTATAGGGTTGCAAATCTCTTCAGCTCCTTCAATCCTTTCTCTAACTCCTCCAATAGGGACCCCATTCTCAGTTCAGTGGTTGACTGCTAGTATTCGCCTCTGTATTTGTCATGCTCTGGCAGAGGCTCTTAGGAGACAGCTATATCAGGCTCCTGTCACCATGCACTTCTTGGCATCAGCAATATTGTCTGGGTTTGGTGGCTGTGGATGGGCTGGATTAGCAGGTGGGGCAAGCTCTGAATGCACATTACTTCAGTATTTGCTCCAAACTTTGTCTCCATATCTCCTTCTATGAATATTTTATCCCCCCTTCTAAGAATATTCTATACATGTGTTAAATTAAAAAAAATAATAAAAACATTAAAACAAAGGAAAGGGGGAAGAAATCATCAAGAGAATTTCAAGGGCTATTGTAGAAATCCGATGTCAGTTTGTGAGTAGAGACTGTACCTGGGAAAACTGGTTTATTTCAGCTGTTGTCTTTGTTAATGGTATTATATGCTCTGTGTATAAGTAAGTCCTTGGGAAAAGTTTCGCTTCCAGTATACATGTGAGGAGCCCTTCAGAGCAAACTTTGTAGGAATCCTAGCAAACGTGCATATATGTGTGAAAATCTTCTATCCTTAGTCTCCTGCCTTGAAAAGGTCTGAGTGCATCACAATTGATTCCCTTTTGAAATGGACCAATTTCTTGCTCTTGATAATAAAATAAAACACTGATGTGTGTGCCATAAAGGATGCATTGATTTCATAAGATTAATGGTTCTGTGTTCTGCATGCTCACTATTCTAGCATATGTGGATGTCAAGGAGCTCCTTCCCCAGGTATCAGCTGCGCTGCTATCAGTGTTCAGCATTGGTACAGTTCATTATCTTGCTATTATGTCAGGGGCAGATAACAATCTTTCCCAAACAGCCGACAGACTTAGAGTGGCAGAATTAATTAAAATTGATTCACACATTGTGTCATGTTAAGGTCTTCTGAGAGCTTTCTTTTCTACATCCCTCTCTATTTGCTGGTGTTGTTCTACAAGGCACAGGTGGTAGCCACTGCCTGAGAATACTAATTATGAACTTGAATGGAACTGTGCACATTGAGTGGCAGTGAAGTACATGAAAGGAATTTAGAACTCACTTCATTTAAGGATTTCATATGGGATTAATTCTTTATTCCGACTTTTTAAGTTTTTATTCAGAGGAGGACAAAACTGATAAATCAAGGTTACTAAAGATTATCATAAATCTTATAAATGAATTCTATATTTTAATAGTTAGTGGTTCAAGACTGTAAGCATTTAAAAGCAAATGAAGCATTAGCAATAAAGGTTACAGAAGCATAAACATGTATCTATATTAATAATCTAATTAATTTTAATGAAGAATTTGAACAATAGTATATAACTGTTCATGACAAATAGCTGAATATCAATAATATTATGTTCCATATAGGATAAATTTTATCCAAAATAAAGTTGTAATATATTTTGTTTCTTAATTATTTATTTTGTCAGTTTGGTGATGGAGCCCTGAACATCATGTAATCTAGCTAAATCTTATACTGTATCTAGGCTTACACAGCTATGTACTTAGTGTTATTACCTCTAATTAACACAATAACTATCTAACTCAGGACAGCACCATGCTTTTATTTACTAAGGAGATGTATTAGGTACAGTCTGTTCTAATGTACTATAACCAGGAAACACACACTTGAACAAGGTAGATATCCTATTTTCACTAACACAATGCAAACACTTAATCTTCATGTATCACTAGTATTTCACTTGATAATAGTAGGGGTACTTCTCAGAGATATTATGCTTTTTTTTCAATGAACATATTTTATCAGAAAATTTGAGGAGAAAAATAAAAGTTAAATATGTGAGCATAGACCCCAGGGAATGGAGAACCCATGATTGCTGACACCGAATGACCCTGAAATTACATGTCACCTTATGGTTATGTAACAGCATTAGTGCAGTGCTCATCCATCAGTCCCTCAACAGAAGAAGGAGATAATGACGTTCACAGAGTTGTTAACACTGATGAGGCTGACAAAAACCAGATGGACGGTCCAAGTCCCCACCAAAGAGTACGCTTGGAGTGACCCATGGCTCCAGCTACATATGTAGCAGAGGATTGCCTTATCTGGCATCAGTGGAAGAGGAGGCCTTTGGAGCTATGAGGGATCAATACCCCAGCATAGGGGAATGCTAAGACAGTGAGACAGGAGTGGGTGGGTGGGTGGAGGAGCTCCCTGATAGAAGCAGGAGGAGGGGGAATGGGATAGGGGCTTTGCAGAGGGGAAACCAGGAAGGGGGAAAACATATGAAATATAAATAAATAAAATAACCAATAAAAAAGATAGAGTTAATCCAAGATTAGTTTACAGTTCTCATAACTTTACATTCTTTATAGTTAATAATCCATTTAGATGCTAAGAATTTTTGCCTGCATGTTTATGTATATATGCACACATATGTTGTGTGCATGTATATGTGAGCTATAGTGTACCTTGGGTCTACAGAGTACAGAAGAGGGTACTGGATTGTCTGAACCTGGAGGCAAGTATGCTAGACTTCTAAACCATCCCTCAGGAGTCTTCCAATTTTACACGTTTAATATTAGAAAAATATTTTATAAGTGCTCAGAATCAATTTTTATTAGATTAGTAACAATTGCCTTTATACCTGCAGTACATATGTGCTTTGCAATAGCTCAAATCATATAATGCATAAGTAAAGAAAATTAAGATTTTTAAGAAAAATGTGTGATTTGTTACCTAAACACTACTTTTGTTACTTTCATATGTTTTTATTTTTTAACATATTCTATTTTAGAACTTGCATGTAGAACATATATGCTATTTTAATGTGGTGATTTTTTACAACACTGTACTTCCCTTGATAGGAAAAAACACACTAACAAAGTTCAGTGAAATCCCTCACAGCTACCTATCAATTCACATATATGAAGTCCTTTATATAAACACCTGTTAAATAAAAATACTTCCAAAATCTTTCATGCATAAATAAGGAAATTTTCAGAAGACATGAAGAGCATCATTATATTTAAAGATGCTTTAATATAATCCATAACATAATCAAAATAATTATTATGCTTAGTTAAATTTCTATTTGATAAAATTCTACTCTTTTCTATTTTAAATTCTTATTCAAGTATCTACAATAATTTAAAACAAATAAGATTATCTTGAAAACAGAAGGGGAAATGATGAAAGTATACTATACATACATGAAATTAAATGAAAAAATGAGAGGAAAAAGTAAAAAGCATAATTAATATTGGTTGCAAATTATTTGTGAAATATAAATAAAAGTAATCTAAAATGTCTTGTTATACTTTAAGGTATACTCTCAATTTAAAAAAAAATGTATTTATAAATGATTTCCTACACACATATTTTCACTAAAGCTGAACATGTTTTAATATGGAAGGAAAATGATACTAAGAATGTTCAAAAATGGATTCAGGGTGCCATTTCTTTCAGTGGTGTAGTCACTGATAAGTTCTTATTCCAGGAAATAATCAACCATGAATGCACAGGCACAAAACTGTAACTAAGGTCAGTGGACCCTGATAGTAGGAATGTGTTTACCTGAGAAGAGGGCTTCAACTAAAGAGGAAGGCAAATGAAGGTTTCAAAATGCTATCATTCTTTCCTAGAATTTTCCTGAACAAAACACCAATGGCTTATGCTCTAAAATCAAGAATCAACAAATGGGACCTCATAAAAATGTAAAGCTTCTGTAAGGCAAACGACTCTGTCCTTAGGACAAAACAGCAGCTTGGGAAAAGATCGTTTACAATCCTACAACTGATAGCGGGCTAATATCCAAAAGACACAAAGAACTCAAAAAGTTAGACTCCAGAAAACCAAATAACCCCAGTAAAAAAATGGGGTACAGAGCTAAACAAAACATTCTCAGCTGAGGAATATTGAATGGCCAAAAAGCACCTAAATAAATGTTTTAACATCCTTAGTCATCCGGGAAATGCAAATCAAAACAACCTTGAGATTCCACCTCACACCAGTAAGAATGGCTAAGATAAAAAACTCATGTGACAGCAGATGCTGGTGAGGATGTAGAGAAAGAGGAACACTCCTCCATTGTTGGTGGGATTGCAAACTGGTAACCCACTCTGCAAATCATTCTGGAGGTTCCTCAGAAAATTGGACATTCCACTACCTAAGGACCCAGCTATACCTCTCCTGGGCACATACTCAAAAGATGCTCCAACATACAACAAAGACACATGCTCCACTATGTTCATAGCAGCCTTATTTATAACAACCAGAAACTGGAAAGAACCCAGATGTCCTACAACAGAGGAATGGATTCAAAAAAGTTATACACCTACACAATGGAATATTACTCAGCTATCAAAAACAATGACTTCATGAAATTCATAGGCAAATGGAATAAATTAGAAAATATCATCCTGAGTGAGGTAACCTAATCACAGAAAAACATACTTGGTATGCACTCATTGATAAGTAGATATTAGACCAAAAGCTTGAATTATCCAAGATGCAATCCACAGACCACAAGAAGGTCAAGAAGGATGACCAAAATGCGGATGCTCTCATTCCTTCTTGAAAGGGGAAAAAAATATCCATAGGAGGAGATGTGGAAGCAAAGTTTAGAGCAGTGACTGAAGGAACAGCCATCTAGAGCCTGCCACACATGTGGCACACACACACACACACATGCAAATATATATATATATATATACATATATATATATATATACATATATCTCCACCAAAACTAGATAAGATTGATGAAGCTAACAATTGTATGCTGAAAGGGACTGGAGATATATATATATCTCCTGAGAGACACATCCAGAGCATTTCCAATACAGAGGTCAAGGCTAGCAGCAAATCTGTGAACTGAGAACATGATCCCGTTTAGGGGGATTAGAGGAAGAATTGAAAGAACTCAAGGGGCTTGCCACCCCATAAGAACAACATTGCCAACCAACCAGAGCTTCCAGGGACTAAACCACTACCGAAAGACTATACATGGACTGACCCAGGGCTCCAACTGCATATGTAGCAGAGAATAGCCTTGTTGGGGCACGAGAGGAAGGGGAAACTCTTGGTCCTGCCAAGGCTGGATCCCCAGTGCAGGGGAATGTCGGTTCGGGTGGTAAGGGAGGTGGATGGTGGGAACACCCTTATGGGGAAGGGGTTGGGGAGGCGGGCTTATGGACAGGAAACTGGGAAAGTTAATACCATTTGAAATGTAAGTAAAGAAATATATCCAATAAAAAATTAAAAAAATAGGGTTGGGGATTTAGCTCAGTGGTAGAGCACTTGCCTAGGAAGTGCAAGGCCCTGGGTTCGGTCCCCAGCTCCAAAAAAAAAAAAAAAATTAAAAAAATAATAATAAACCAACAAAAAAGTCAACAATAGAATTTTTAAAATTTAGTTCCTACTGAAACTTATTTTATACCTTGAATCAATCTATACAGATTTACTTTTTCTTTATATATTTTTCTCCCTTAGGAAAATTTAACTATACCTATATTATTTTGCCTCCTATGTTCAAAGAGATAAATGACTGGAAAACTTTGCCTTACTATAAAATTCAAACAGAACCACATTTAGCTTAAGATGCAACATCATTCAAGCGTCACTATCATCATCACCACTAACATCATCATCGTTGTCGTTGTCATCATCATTGTTGTTGTCGTCGTCGTCGTCGTCGTCGTCATCATCATCATCATCATCATCATCATCATCATCATCATCAAGTTTAGTCTCCAACTGAAAAATTATTTAATATTTGTCACTTAAAATTAGGGTGGATGGGGAGGGGAACACCCGTATAGAAGGGGAGGGGGAGGGGCTAGGAGGCTGATGGACAGGAAACTGGGAAAGGGAATAACATTTGAAATGTAAATAAGAAATACCCAATTTAATAAAGATAGACGAAAAAAGTAATATTATGATACAAATCATTGAATGCCTTTTAATAAATGAGTGAGTATGCATGTAATTTGAGAGTATAACAGTGCAGTAAATATCTACAATAAAAGCGACTAAAGGATTAAAGGTTAGAGACTAAGAAGCAGTTCAGTATTGTCAAAATTACACACTTCAAACGTATGTAACCCCTGGACTAAATTCAGGTAATAATTGATCCTAAGAAGGCAATAAAATTAAACATAAATATAAATATTTAACTTTATTTCTATAAATCCATAAACCATTTAATTTTAGATTTATGACCATCAGACCATTTTTAGTCTGTCAGTAAAATTGCCTCATATTCTTATAGAAAGCCTAAAGGGGTTGTAAATCACATTAGCAAACAAACTGATTTGTTTCCAGAGTGGGAGGGGGTTTGTGTTTGTGTGTTCATGTGTATGTTTGTATATGTGTTTGTGTATGTGTGTGTGTGTGTGTGTCCTTTCAAGATCACAGTTATCAACTCTCAATTCTTCTAAGCCTTTCATTGTAACATGAATTTTTTGTAGCTCTTTCTTTCCTTATATGCTGTTGCTATCTTTTTCTCCTCTTTCTTAATAAAGAATATTCTCAGATAGGTTGATATTGGTGTTCTTCCTATGGGGTTGCAAACCCCTTCAGCTCCTTCAGTTTTTTTTCTTTAAGTCTTCCATTGCAATCCCTGTGCTCAGTCAGATGGTTAGCTGCAAACATCCTTATGTGTATCAGTAAGTCTCTAGCAAAGCCTTTCAGGAGACAACCATACCAGGCTCCTGTCAGGAAGTACTCCTTGGCATCAACAATAGTGGCTGGGTTTGGGGACTGCATATGGATGCATCCCCAGGTGGGGCAGTCTCCCACTGACATTTTCTTAAGTCCCTGCTCCACTCTTTGTACCTGTATTTCTTCCCGTGAGTATTTTGTTCTCCCTTCTAAGAACTGTTGCATCCACATTTTGGTCTTCCTTCTTCTTGAGCTTCAGATGATCTGTGAATTGGTTCTTGGGTATTATCAGTGATTGCATATCATATATGTTCTTTTGCAGCTGGGTTACTTCACTCAGAATGATATTTTCTCATTCCATCCATTTGTCTAAGATTTGTTGCTTTTAATAGCTGAGTTGTACTTCATTGTGTCAATGTACCACATTTTCTGAATCAATTCTTCTGTTAAAGGGCATCTGGGTTCTTTCCAGTTTCTTCCTATTATTAATAAGGCTACTATGAACATGGTGGAGCTTGTGTCCTTGTTATATGTTGGAGCATCTTCGGGGTGTATGTCTAGGAGTGGTATAACTGTGACCTGAGGTAGAACTATGTCCACTTTTCAGAGGAACATTCAGACTGATTTTTAGAGTAGTTGTACCAGCTTGCTATCCCACCAACAATGGAGAAGTCTTCCTCTTTCTGTTGCCACCTGAGTTTTTGATCTTAGCCATTCTGACTGGTGTGTGGGGGAATCTTAGGGTTGTGTTTATTTACATTTCCCTGATGACTAAGGATATTGAACATTTCTTTAGGTGCTTCTCAGCCATTTGATATTCCTCAATTAAGAATTCTTTGTTTAGCTCTCTGTTCCATTTTTTAATAGTATTATTTGATTCTCTGGAGTCTAACTTCTTGAGTTCTTCACATATATAAGATATTAGTCCTCTATCAAATGTAGAATTGATAAAGTTCTTTTCCCAATCTGTCGGTTGACATTTTGTCCTATTGACAGTGTCCTTTGCTTTACACAATCTTTACAATTTTATGAGGTTCCACTTATTGATACTTGATCTTAGAGTATAAGCCATTGGTGTTCTCTTCAGGAAATTTTCCCCTGTGTTCGAGGTTCTTTCCCACTTTCTCTTTTATTAGTTTCAGCATATCTCATTTAATTGGGAGATATCAACCATCCAGATCCCCACCCCCGCTAGAGCTCCCAAGGACTAAACCACCAATGGATGAGTACATATGGAGGAACCCATTGCTCTAGTCACATATGTAACAGAGGATGGCATTGCCTGGCATCAATAAAAGAAGAAGTCCTTGGTCCTATGAAGGCTCATTTCCCCAGTGTAAGGGAATGTCAGGGTGTTGAGTTCGGAGTGAGTGGATGGGAGTGGGAGAATCTTTATAGAAACAGGGAGAGGGCAAGGGAGCATGCAAGAGGAGGGAAGGTGATAACATTTAAAATGTAAATACATAAAATATCCAATAAAAAAAAGAAAAATAAAGAATATTCTAAGAATACCTTCTTCCTATTCTGTACTGTCATCCTAAACTGTGTCTGTTCATCCTTGTCTGATTTTTCTCAGGTCTATAGTCTTTATGAACTGAGGTACTCTTTAAAGAATTTACCTCAATTTTTAAAGCAGACAAAAATAAATACTCTCTTGGCAAACATGGTTTTATCTTCTTTTTGTGAGCTGGTACACAATGTGATGATTTTATTTGTCTAATTGTCCAAAACATTCTCATTGTTTGCTGGTATATTTTACTGAGCTAATTGCCTTCACAATTTGTTGTTCATTTTTTTTTGGTTTGATGATGGAAAATTGACAGGTTATTTTGGTCAAGGAGATGACTCCGTTGTTTGAAATCATTTTGACTTCAAATAGTCAATCTGGATGATTGCATGTAAGCAGTAAGAATGTAAGGACTGTTTAATTATAGATTTCAAGTTTATTAAAAGAATGGAGAAGATGTTGAACAGCTGTTCCTCTTTTCACTAAGAGGAAAGAATAAAGAAATAATCATAGTAATCACAATAGAGGAGATTAAAATGAGGAATTTTGATTGCTTCAGTTTTTTGTGAACACTAGAAGTTGGGAAGACTATAACTGAGACTTATAGTTTAGTAGTTTAGTAGGCTTTAGCTTAGTAGTTTCTCCCAGTATTCAAATGTAAAGGACCAAAGGAGAATTAATCTAGGCAATTAAGCTTCTCAACACAGAAGTAAAAATATTTAATTTAAAACAAACATTTGTGATCAGCTCCTCTTAGAAACAATTTCAAATCATATATTTTCTTTTTAAACTGACACTTAAATTTAAATTTCTCATCAAAGTCTTCAAGGCCCTATGATTTTTTTTTCTGAATCTAGACCATTGGACTCCTGTAAACTGTCTCTTTGTTTCTGGAATTTGTTAAGCTTATTATACATTGTGTCTTTCGTCATTTATTTTTGCCCCTTGAAGAATTACAATCTATCCAAAAATGCCTCTTCCTACTCACTGTTTTCTCTCTGATGTTTAGCTATATAGAAGTCACATTCATTGAGGTTCTCTTCTACTTATTGCTCTCTCTTTCTTCTATAAATGTTTATGAGCTTAAAAACACAGCACATCTTGTCTGCTTTCTTCATCCCTGCATTAACAGAACCAATAGCAAAGGCACAAGTAGTTTGATAAAAGAATATATGTGTCAGTTTCAAGAAACGAAGGCAGAAGGAAATGACATCATGATTCATGAAAGACATTGTTTACACAGCTTTCACACTTTGGGTTCTTTGAATAGCTAACTATTGGAGTCAATCCACTTTTAATTAATATAATACATGGTACATTAAAAGTTTTCTTTTCCTTGCAATGGCCTATATTAATGAATATTAAAAGAATCTCTGTATTTGAGTGCAACCATTCTCTCTAATGGAACTATCCATGGAGAAAATTTTATAAATCTTTGTTTGCAACAATATTGATTATACCTGCTGTGAAGCAAAACCAGAATAAATAGTAACTGTTATAGTAATATAATAGATTTAATTTTTAATATCTGGTACAAAATCAGTAACCTTTTGCAGAATGTCTCTACAATAAAATGATAGTAATTACCTCCAACTATCCACTCAATGTGAGCTCCCTTTGTTTATCTTTGTAAATGCTTACACCTCTAAAACATGAAATGGAATACCACACCTGAATGTCAAGGGTTAAGAGATCACAAGGTTTTTACACACACACACACACACACACACACACACACACACACACACACACACACACACACATTATTGACCCACATATAATACTTATAAGAAGTAGAATCTTATTGTTTCTGTTTTGAATAAAATAAAATGAAAATAATATTGCAAAAAAGATAGAATTTAGGGAAAAGTTCTACTAACTGGCAGCAATATGGACAAACAACCTCAGATATATAAATAAACACTGAAAACTGATTTAGAAGTAGATGCATTTGAATGATCAAAACTTTCTGCATCTTCAAATACATACAGACAACAATATTCAATATAATAACTATTGTCCATTTTGAGAGTAAAGACATCCTATTCAAAACTAAAAATTATGTATACATATCACACTTCCACATGACTTTTAAAGAACTGATTTAAATAAATTTTATGTCTACAACATGATTGCATCTATATTTACTTTTAGCAATGTGTTTTAATGACCAATGTAACAGAGACTTTCTGATAATGTAATTGAAAGAAGACACAGTCATCAAACTTGAAGAATTGTATCTTAGTCATCATATAGCTTGTTTTTTTTTACTTGCTATCTCATTCCAATATTATCAAGAGGAAACCATTAGAGTTTATTACCTAAAGTATGTGGCGGCTGGTCTGAGAGCCCGAGAGAGAAGGTAAGTAACCCTGACTTACCTCAGTGGGAGAGGATGCATCTAATTCTTTAGAGACTTGATGCACTAGAGAAGGCGAGAGCACCCTCTCAGAGGCAAAAGGAGGAGTGATGAAGAATACTGGGGGGTTGACCAGGACGGGGGCAATGTTTGGAATGGAAATAAGTAAAATAATTTTAAAAACAAGAACCCAAGACCCAAAAAATAAAAACAAAATATATCAAATAAAAATAATAAAATTATTGTTGTTATTACTATTACTACTATTATCATTGTTATTAAGTGTCCAGAATCTTGCTATTTCTTTCAGCTCTGATACAACTCATTTCTTCTATTGCTTTTAGTTCCTTTTTAACACATTTTTTGTCAGATGCCTCCAAAACTACTTAATGACTCCCAATTTTGTTCTTATTTATTTTCTTATTGTCCCTTGAGTGTTTTCTAGAAATTTTACAGTTTTAGAAAAGTTTTACATTTGATAGCTTGATAATTTTATAGAAAATGGGTATTTTAGGGATATTTTAGGAAGTCATTGGATTTTTGAGAGAGACTTTGGATGTTTTAAAGAGACTAAACGTTTTAATTTGGGGAAGTTTTAAAGACTGTAACTTTTAAAAGTTGGAAGGTATTATATTGTGATATTGATATTAATATGATACATAGAGGATGATAGGAAAGAAAGATTATAGTTTGACAATAATGTGTTTATGGATCTGTTTGGCATGGTTACATTTTTTTTTCAACTTGATACAAGGTAACATCTTTTTAGTAGAGATGTATTATTGAGTTTTCTATTGCTGTGATGAAGCACCAATGTGTAAAAAAGAAAGCATTTTATTGGGTTTATGGTTTCAGAGAATTAGAGTCTGTGTGAGGCATGATGATAGGAATAGGTGTGATCTCACATCTCAAATTAAAAACTCAAAATAGAAAGCACACTGTAAATAGCACAAGTCTTTGAAACCTTAAAGCTGAACTTGGTGACAGCCCTTCCCCAACAAGGCCACCAATCCTAATCCTTCCCAAACGCTTCTACCAAGTGGTTACTAGGGTTTCAAATCTATGAGCCTGTAAGGCCCATTCTCACTTAAACTACCACAGTCCACTGACTGGACTTTATAGGCTCATGGCCATAACCTAATTCAAAATGCATTTAGCCCAACTTTAAAAACCCACAAGTCTGAAGAGTTTTTATGAATAAAAATTTAAATATGTCTTCTTTGACTGAAAGTAATCTTAACTGTAACCCCTCTAAAATCAAAAAGCAAATTACATATTTGTAACATACCCTGGCACAGAATATATTTCTATGGTTAGTTTGATCTCCTTATTATGTGCTGTTGATATCAACACTTGGGTATTTAACTTGGGTGGTTTCAATGAATATAGAAAGTCATTCATGTTTTGAATTTTCCAATGTAATGGCATATAGTTTTCAAAGTTTTCCTTCATAATTTATCAATTTCTATGGGATGGACTCAGTGTGTGACACAGGAGCTAAACGTGGAGGTTGGGAATGGGGTACGTGTGGATCATAAACCGAGTTAGCTTGCAGGGTGTATGAACCAAGCTAGGTCTGTGGATTTGGGAGTGTGTGTGAGCTGGTGAACAGCCAACTTAGAAGGCTAAGGTATTGGATATTCTGACACAGACCTTCTTTACCAATGTTAAACCTCCTAATCCTTTCCAAAAGTTTCCATGACCTTGGGACCAGGTTTCAAAACATGAGACTATGAGAACCATTTTTCCTCAAACTACCACAGGCTATTGAAAGAAGGCCACAGATGGGAGTGTTGAACTGGGAGGCAGTGCTGAACAGACTGACTAGGACTGAGGACTGGATATGCTACCAGTCTGGGGATTAGAGAAGTTGGCACACTAACGTCAAACCAACTCTCTAGGCTCATGGGACCACAGGATCTCATGTACAGATTATGGCTGTAGTTGATATATGGTTTTCAGGCTAGTATCCCAAAGAGCTTACAAATCGGCCTGGCACATGGGGTATACAGTCATAGCAATGTCTGGAGCGCCTCACAACGGTGGCTTACCACATTGGGGAATGTGAAGTAGGGAGACTTTGGGACTTTGTGTTACAGGATTCACACAGCCACATTAGACTGAAACAGAGGACAAATATTCAACTGAGGCTATGCTTGGAGCTTGGATTTTGTACCTGCAGGATAAAGTCAAAAGGAACCAGCAAAATGAGCTTTCTGTTTTTTCTCTAATTTTATGACTGATTGTGAGAAGATACAGTTTGATATACATAGTAGATATTTAACAGCCTATGAGCCATTAATCAGAGTGTCTATGATGTCACATTTATTTTATTTACACAATAAGAGCAATTGATATTTCTTCAATTTATCTCAGTATGTTTAATTGAATTAAAGTATTCAGTCATTGCTTTTTTTTAATATTCCTGTCCCATGTTTAAGTAATTAGATCTTAAAACTATAAAAATCATGTTTATTATCTAAAGAGAACTTTCAAAACACCTGATAATTCAATTATGTGATTTTATAATAACTGAAAAGAAAACATGTTTCCCAACTCTAGTAGAACATTCTATAATGCTAGGGCACCCTCTATCACTGGAAATCTATCTATCTTTCATGATTCCTTCTCAGCTCTATCATTGGACATGAATCTCATTCTCTGAATGCACTCATGTGTCTGTGTTTGTAACCCTCCTGTTTCTGAACAAATTTTCAATTTGTGCCGGTAAATTAAAACTCACCTGGCAGTGCGTCAGATGTCTGCTGTGATTTCATTCACCAAACAGAAAACTGGTCAGTTAGCTACCCTTTGTCATTGTTAGAAAAGAACTGTTTCTGGAACTTCAGCCAATATTCTGTCCTGCTTTCCCAAATCAGCTCCATGTCCATCCTAACTCTTCATGTATCTCTCTCTAAGCACTCATTGTCAAAGGCAGGAATGTTGGTATGAAAAGGCTAGGCTATAAGAAATCATCAACGAACAAATTGCAGTCAAGGGTTCCCTGCTTCCTGGAACCTTCAGGGAAATTGTTCTTGTTTTGTAAATGTCTGCATTCAGATCATACTGACTGGCACTTTGGATGAACAGGATTAGAAAGAGTCATTACTACAGTAATTTCTTCCTGGATTTCAACAAGTGCTCTTAGCTTACATATGCTCTTATAATATGTCTCTGAGATTTCATTTATGAGGCTGTGATACTTGAAACTGAGTCTTTTATGTACTCTGCAGACCGTTGATATAGCCTGTAACAATGTGGCATTCTACCTTTGAATTACAGAACATAGTGTTTCCAGGATTCTCCTGATTCTCCTTCACACAGTATTCTGTACTGAGTATGTCAAGGTTATCACCCTTGCTCTCATGTTTGGCTTCTTTGTTAGGTCTGTTTTCTTTTATACACCCAGGTCTCTCTCATGCTTCACTTCTTATGTGGGTCTTCCGTTCCATTGCTGCCAGTGTTATGTATACTTGGGGAGCACTTTCCCACATCCAGTCTTCCATTTATGACCTGAGTAGTGCAACACCTTCCTCTATTCATCACAATTTCCATGACTGAAGACTTTGAGTACCACCTTCTCCATTTAATTTAATTTAATTTAATTTTATTTTTTTTCCTTTTGCCTAGAACAATGGCAAGTATTTTAACTGTGAACAATCATAAAACTGCTTTAAATATTATGATATATTAATTTTTATAAGAACAGAACCAGTGTGCTATTTTGCTTATATAAATATATATACAACAAATATATATCTAATGTGTATGAATATATATTTATTGAAATCTATAAATACATAAATATTATTCATGTTTATAAATTTACATATATATAAAGACCCATGTCAGTATTTATTTGTATTAATTTATAATTAGGTAAATATAAATATATACTTAATTAAAAAATTTCAAGCAACTAGACATGGTACTTCATTTTTCAAGAAAGTCATATATTTGCTATATTCTAATTGAAAAGGAGCTATAATAGTCTACCATTCAACTTTAATTATTAAAAGTTATTTTTACCCAAAAAATGTTTTTAAAGGGATAAAATATATAATTTATTGTCAATGATGGGTGCTGAGGGTACCTGGAAGAGAATGGGGGACAGGAGACGCAAAGAAGGACACTAAGACAAGAGTCTGATCAAGGCAACAATTTTATTTTTTCCCAAGGCTGAATTTATACCTTAACAGGGGTAACAAAGGGTGGGGGAAAGTGTGAAACATTTACACAGGCCAAGGACACAGTATTCCATGTGGTCAGCTGATGTCAACAGGATGTCAGAAAGGTCACAGGTTTGTCATATCTATTAGTCAGCAGGATGTTGGTTTTTCGGAAAGGTTACAGGTCATCACATTGGGCATTTTAACGTCAGATGTATTTCTCAGCAAGGGCAGAACTTTGTCATATCATTATTCATCCTGACCACCAGATTTGTATTAGTCTTCTGCAGGTGGCTGGGGATTTACCATGAACTCAGTCATACGTAACTCTAACCATAATATTAACATCAATAGTGGAGGGTTTCAAGGGCATCGCTCCCAACAATTTACTAATTTTTTTCTAATTTGGACACTGTCTTTGAATATTTGAATATTAACAAATACACATATTGTAAGTGATAATTTATCTGTCAGGTAGAAAGCCTCCATTAGTTAATGGGTCCTTATGGCTACAATATGTGTAGCACAGAAAATAGCATTTTAATTCATATTAGGTATAATTAACCTGCTAAAGAGCAACACTTTAGACATATGGAAACATTGAGGATAATGGAATGGATCTGGAAACAGAGAGACATAGTTAAAACTTACTTACATTGTGTTGTACATACAGCATCTAAGCTACTCTTGGCATTTGACAAGTCTGTCTATGACTTTCTGTCATTTACCCTGAGGTGGGGAGTACTGTCTACTTATTGAAAACTCAGTGTATATATTTTGTTTATATTTAATCATCACTTGTGATATAAAAGTGATGTAAATATCTGAAGCTATTTTATATTTTCATATTTAGTATGGAATGTTTAAAATTGTGGTTTCTATGAAATTTGACAGAACACTAATTTGTTAAGTTACAAGGCACAACCACTAAGGGTACAAGAGGTAAGAATTTGGTTCGTTGCTGTAGTTGTGTGTGGTGTGCGGTGTGTTCTTCACATTCAATAATAATGGGTAGAGACACAGGACTCCTATAATTATTAAATTTCAAACTCATTTTCAATGATTTTAAATATAGTTTTTCACTAAGTTGTCCAAAAATATAATATAGTTATATCTGTGATGTTTAAGGTTTTATGACTGTATTTTGTAGTTTTCCAAATCTATACAATCACAATGACATCTTTAAGTTTATAAAATCAACTACATCTACATTTTGAAAGGTATTTGTTAAGCTTATATAACATAAAGTACTGATCACTGGTGTTTCTCATAATCCTCTTAATGCTACTCCTCAGTATACAAGGACAAGACCTGATTTAAACTGTTGTTAATGTTGTGGGATTTGGAAGAGTAGTAGTTGAATATCACCTATCTCCAAAGACTAATTAGGCAAAGGAAGTCATGTACTATGCTGGCCTGTGTTCCTGCTAAATGGCTTCTTCAGGTGGCACTCAGCAAAGACACAGCTGCCCAGATCCAGATTGTGTTCTACTATACACACATGGTAGTGGTGCTTTGGAGAAATTAATTGCTGATTGCTGAAACACTTAATTGACAGATGAACCAATTATTATATTTCACACTTAGCCCAATTACTACATTTCACACAGTGTAAATATTTTTGACCTTTTAAATGGATGAGCCATTATGAGAACATGGCTTAATTGCTAGAATCACAATTTAAACACTGCATTTTAAATTTGACGTTTCTAGGTGAGAGATTTAAATTTAAAAACATGTCAGATACTCACAAATTGGTCCTTAACACCTGTTCCAGTTTTAAAAGCCCCACTGAGGTGCTTAGTTATGGGTTTATTTGCTTTATTTTTCAGCTGAGGACTTGATATACTTACACTAATACGCACAAATGCAAGGACAATAAATATGTATTTGAGGGCAATAAAATGGAGCCTCCAGCCAAGTGAATTGCTGAAAATATAGAGCAAAAAATAAAGTTTAGATCCAAAAAATCAAGAAAATATAGTCCAGAAAATGTCTACTACTCAGAAATGCTTAATATTTACAGTAACATATACTTTGCTTGCTAATGTTCTATTTTCCCATGATAAATAGGTTCCATGTAATTATCTAATTTGATAATGATATGAAGATTAATGTATTCTGATACCCGTCCTATGAGATGTTCATTACTTATTTTTACATCTCTAAGCCTGGATGTAGAGGATGGAAATAACTTGCCTTCTCATGATTCCAACAAGGTGTGTGTGTGGCAGTTCTCTCTTATGACAACAGGGACAGTAAAATTACGGAGTATAGAACCTGAAAATATTAATACAGATTTCAATTGGTTTGTGGGCTTGTAAAACTTACAAAGGAAAAGAGTATGAGGATAGACGGGTAGTGCTTTCAGTTCATCATAGTAAGTGTATACCTAGAATAGATGGAAGGTTACAGAGTGCCTTCAGTCTTTCCCTTAACTCTTCCTTTGGGGTTGTTGGGCTCAGTTTGAAAGTTGGTTGTATCTGCATCTGTATTGGTCAGGTGCTGGTAGAACCTCTCAGGGAACAGCCTTATCAGGCTCCTGACAGCAAGCACTTCTTGGCATCAGCAATAGTGTGGGGGTTGGTGTCTTAAGATGGGATGGATCCCTAGGTGGGGCAGTCTCTGGATAGCCTTTCCTTCAGTATCTGTTCTATTTTTTGTCCCTGTCTTTTCTTTGGACAGTAACATTTCTGCATTAAAAATTTTGAGGGGTTGGGGATTTAGCTCAGTGGTAGAGCGCTTGCCTAACAAGCACAAGGCCCTGGGTTCGGTCCCCAGCTCCAAAAAATAGAAAAGAAAAAAAAAATTTTTTTGAGATGCATTTATAGCCCCAGTTTTGTTGAATATAGGCTTTTGTACTAAGATTTAATTTTTTTTTATTTCTTCAGTTTCTATTGTTATAACTCTCTTTTCATTTCTGATTTTGTTAATTTGGATACTGCCTCTGTGCCCTCTGGTTAGTGTGGCTATGGGTTTGTCTTTGTTGTAGATTTTCTCATAGAACCAGCTCTTGGTTTTGTTGATTCTTTGTAGTGTTCTCTTTGTTTCTAATTGGTTGATATTAGCCTTGCTTTTCTCAATTTCCAGCAGTTGATACATTCCTTTTGTTCTAGAGGTCTCAGGTATGCTGTCAGGTTGTTACTATAGGATCTTTCCATTGTCTTTATGAAGGCACTTAGTGCTATGAATTTTCAGCTAATTCGGCTTCATTGTATCACATAAGTTTGGATATGCTGAGTCTTCATTTTCATTGAATTTGAAGAGAGGGGACATGGAGAAGTGTAATTAAATTATAATCCCAAAGTTTTAAAAAGTGCTCTAAAATAAAGTTAATTAAGAATTGAGAGAATTTTTTTTTTGGTTTATTCCATCCCAGATTAAAATTTTAACCTTGTTGAGATGCTTATGGTAAAGCGAATATGTTGTTTTATCTGGTGATAGTTTTAAAATATTAGTCTTTTAATGAGTACTTTTGAGTATTTCTCATGATTTAGGGATTATGACTCTCCAACACAACCACAGGCCTTACTACAGCTTACTTTCATAAGCTTGGATTTCTCTTAACATCAGTTACTTATGTACTTCTTATCACTAGCAGGTTAATTATTTGGATTAACTAGTATAAAGGGTTGCGTTTATCTAATAAAAAATTTGCTCATGTGTAAACTATTATCTACCTGACTGTACTTTTTAAAATTCTTCTATGTGTGTTGAGTTGTGGTGTGTGTGTGTGTCTGTGTGTGTGTGTGTGTGTGTGTGTGTGTGTGTGAGAGAGAGAGAGAGAGAGAGAGAGAGAGAGAGAGAGAGAGAGAGCACTTGCAGACACCAGAGGAATGTGTGAAAGCCCGTAAAAAAGGAGTTTTATATAGATGTGAGCAGTTCAACTTGGGTCTTGAGAATCAAACCTGGTCCTCTGAAAAAGGAGATGCTGTCCTTAAGTACTGAGGTATTACTGTCTTCAGACTACACTTTAAAAAAAATGTATTTTTTTTAATATATCCTAAGACAGGCAAATCTAAACCCAATTTTGAACAGTACATTAGTACACCAAAATCAGAGAAAAACAAATCAGACAAACGCGGGCAATGACCGGTCTTAAGTAACACAGAGTCACCAATGCCTTCTCTTCCCATGCCTGCACTGGGTCTCTGAGCATTGCTTCTGAAGTGTTCTCCCACTTGGAAGTTTCTAGTTTCTCTGGGTTTCGCTTTCCCACCACTAACTTAGCTGTCACTTGGCCTTGCCTGGTGGATTATATCCTTGTGTACATTTTTAGCATTTTTAGCACTCTCCACAAAACTTGCTAACTAGCTACTTTTTCCCAATAATCACAGATAACACCACTTAAAACTATTCCCCAAAGGGTCTTACATCGGAAGTGGTTGGAATATTTTGTTATACATTCTGTTTGTTTCTAGTATTTTTCCATTTTTTTTATTTAATACTTCTTTACATCCAGACTTTATCCCCCTCCCAGTCCACACTCTTACTGTTCCATGTCCCATACCTCCTCCCCACCTCTCCATCATCACAAGAATGCCCCTACTTTCACCCCACCAGACCTCCCCACTCCCTAGGGCCTCCACTCTCTTGAGGGTTAGGTGAATCTTCTCTGACTGAGCCCAGATCTGGCAGCAAATGCAGAGAAACATAATAAGAAAAAATGTTAAAATGGATAAATGGATAAATGTATTCCTGTTTAAAAAATTATTTAATCACTCATTTTAATAAAATGTGTATAAATATATCCAAATCATACCAAGATTATATACATGCCTGTAAAGCATTTTGGACAAATTTATACGCTTTCTACCCCCTCCCATTTCCCCAAATCTCTTTTGTCCCTATTCCTTCCCAAATTCATGTGACATTTGTAAAATCCACTGATAGCATCACATTACTAAAATCCCAGGATTTCCATATCATATACTTGATCAAAATGTGTACTCTTGACATGTCAAACTGTTTGGCAGTGCAGTGCTTCAGAATTTATTCGTTTGATTGTCTTCATTGTGAGTTGCCTTTGTTAACTGGTGCTTTCTTTTCATTTTACATTGCATTTTTAGCATTCTTGCTTAGTTATTAAATTGAAGGCTGTATAGCTGTGTAGGTTGGAAAGTTTAATGGAATATTACTTCTGTAAGCTATTTTGTCTTCAGGTGAAGAAAAAAATAGTATTTCTGTAATAAAAATTATTCAGTTATGTACTTTATGTAAACACTTCTGTTTCTTATTGATTTTGAAGAAAGCAGCTAGATATCAGAACAATGGGATAATTTTACAAGACATTTTTAGTTTCTTCACCTATCATAGAGTAGACACAGAAAGAGGACAAGATGAGAAGAATCATCGCCACATTCAAAAATGACCATGCAAGGAAATTGTAATATTCTCTGTTTTAAGAAGACATATAAAGCCTTCCCTTTATAATAGGAATTACTGAAAAACAACTGGGAAATAAAGCAAAAAGATTTAGTAAAACATTGGGGTAATATTATAGTTTTATTTTGTTTTAATGCCTTTTGGAACAAAGGAGAAATTTTAGGTTTAACTGTTCATTATTCCAAAGAAATTATATTTCTCAAAAATCTCCTTAAGTGATGAAGTCTTTGAATTTAATTTCAAATATGCTGTTCGATCTCGTAAATATGGACTGTACCAAGACCACCTTAAGATTTGATATTAAAAGCACACAGAGTGCATTCCGGTATGAGTTGAAACAGTTTGTGAGGTTTTGAAAATACTTCTGGTGGGGAAAAGAATAACACAAATATGGTCGGATTATGTTGCTATGACAACTGTGTCTTCTCTATTCCTAAGCATTCTTGCTTTTAAACTTCCAGTCTCTAGGTTGTACTGCCCTTTTCTACAATCTATCTAGGGCATACGTGAAAATGCTGATGAAAGTAAAATAAGGAATATCTCACGGCAGCTCTGAAATATTATCTCCCAATAAAAACAAACTGTAATGTAAAAAAATGCTGACTCCAACACATACACGTTGTTTCTAATAATAAAATACTGTCTGCATGCATATGAGGGATATTACTAAGATCCTAGTCACGGTTGTTAGAAGTTTTATTCCTAAAAATGGAGGCAGTTGCAGAATCATTTGCAATAATCTCTCCTGAACAGATACTTCACAAATTATATTAAAAGGATTATCTTGAGATTGAGTCAGTGCATTTAAAAACAAGAAACAACTTCTGCTGATGTTATGAAAACATTCATTTTTAAAATGTATTATTTAACAGTTCATAATATGTGAATTTTTATTTGAATGAAGGTATTGAAATATATTCTTGTGTGGTAGCGAATGTGTTCCATGGTATACATATGTGGAAGTCATAGGATATTTTTGGGGAGTCAGTATTCTCTTTCCATTGGGTATTATGAATCAAAGTCCTGTTTGCAAGCTTATAGAACAGAGTTTTACCTGATGAATAGTGTCATCCAACTAATTCTAATATTTTATAAAATGTGTTCAACTCAACCTTTCCAAGCCTGGCTTTATTTTCTCCTCTTTATACTGTTTTTTTTTTTAAATACATTTCAAGAATCGGGAAATATAATTTGAGTGATGTAGTAAAAATAGCTGTAATAATTGAAAATTCAAATAGAAAGCTTATGTTAAGGATTATGTTAAAAGTTCTTAACTACTCTAATATAATATCAAAGCTTGAAAATAGTTGTTGTTCTTCCAGTATTATTTAAAAATAATAGCTGATAGTTTTTGGTTTAAACATTAGTACAGATATACAATAGCATTAAGAAGGGAAAACCCCATACAGGACAAAGCTTTGTTCGTGGTTACTGAGAATGTCACTGATCAATCAATGTCACCAGGACTCATTTTACTACTACCCGTTTTAGGTGAACAGTAGGATTTCCAGTTTTTCTAGATGCATGGGCTACTGAGTCTCACGTCCTTCATTCACATTGAAGCATCATCTGATATGGTTTTCACATCATGGGATTGGCCTTAAGTCAAATCAGAGACGCATAGAGAGAAAATATGCAGAGTGACAGACCTTGAAACACTCAGCCCTAAGTGGATTGTCTCCATCAAATCTCTTCCATCAGGGTTCAGATGAAGCTTGAGGAAGAGGAGGCAGAGAGTGGAAGTGTTAGAGGGCATGGAGAACACCAAGAAAACAAGGCCTAATGAACACAGTAAGACCAACACACATGAACTCACAGAGGCTGGGTCAGCATGCACAGGCCTATATGGTTCTGTGTTGTTGTAAAAATATAAAAATATAAAAGAGTATTGTTGTCTTTCACCCAGCTAGGTCCAGCACTGCAGTGCCCCCAAGATATCTACTTGAATATCTTGGCTGGCTCATCAGCCCGCACACTTTACATACACTCAAATCCTCACATAAAGAACATACAACAATAATCTTTGACCCAATTGAAAAGATATAATCACCCCTTAAACATACAAAGCCTGTTTTATCCATCCTTAGGAACATTAATAACAACCTGTGAATACACAGAGCAGAATCTTAACATCACTTGTCATGGCTTCTTACCCTCTCCTCTCTCCTGTCTCTCATTTCTGTTCTAGTCTCCTCCTCTTCCTTCAAACTTCTCTCCCACCCATCCTTCCTTCTCCTCCAAAAACAGGCCTCCTTCTATCCTGTACCTGCCCCTCACCTGTACTTTACAACTTCAATGGAGAGGTGGTTCTGGTGAAGTCACCTGAGTCCTGAGTACATGACTAGGCAGCTGTCCTTGAGGCAGTGGAATTAGCATCAAAATACAGATAACTCCAGGGCAAACCACAACAGCTCTGCATTGATGAGATCTTAGAGATGAAAACGTGACACATGGTCCTATCCTTAAGGCTGAAACTATCTCTTCTTAATAAACACTTGCAGATGAAATTTGATGTTTTCCAACAAAGGCTCATTGAGGAATTACTCTTAAATGTAGGGCACATGACCAGCAGTAGATAGCCAACAGAAAACAAACTCAACAGTTTCATATAAGATTCCTATTCCCCCACCTACCACCCCTCACCCCCAGATACACAACGGGAACTTAGCTTCGAAGTCAATTTACATATATAGAATGCATTACTTCTGGTTTGTATTTTTATGGGATTCCTGAGTGTGCAAACGAGTGAATCCCTGCTTCTGTGAGGCTTCTTTTTCTTTTTTTTTTTCTTTTTTTCTTCTTCTGTTGTTTCTTTTGTGCTATTTTGACTTGTTTGCTTTTATTCATCTGGTCTTATTTTGTTATTATTCCTAAGAATCATGTTTGTTTTCTAGAGAAAGAAATGAGGTAGTAGCAGATGGGAGGTAGGCAGTGAAGGACTGGAAAGAGTAGAATGAGGAAAACTTGTAATCAGGATATAATATATATGCAAAAATCTTCTTCAAAAAAAAAAAAAAAAAACCCAAAATGTCTGAAATACAAAGGAATGTTGTTATACCAGTTCGATTTTCTAGACCATATCTGCTTTTAAAATCAGTGAATATTTTCAATAGTAGATGATTTAACCCTCGTACATTTAAAAATTGGGGGGAGGGTGGTAATTGGGGAAGGATGGGGAGGGGAACACCCATAGAGAAAAAGAGGGGAAGGGGTTAGGGGGATGTTGGCCCAGAAACTGGGAAAGGGAATAACAATCGAAATGTAAATAAGAAATACCCAAGTTAATAAAGATGAAAAAAAAAAAGAAAAAAAAGAAAAAAATTGGAGTATGTAGCTATTCCAAGTTCTCTGTATGATCTAAGGAAATTGCCTGTCTGTATCTCTTTGTCTGTCTCTGTCTTTCCCTGTTCTCCCTCTTCTCTCTCTCTCTCTCTCTCTCTCTCTCTCTCTCTCTCTCTCTCTCTCTCTGATTTTATTTAATAAAAATCCTTCAGTGAACTCAAGAAGGATGACTAAAATGTGAATGCTCCACTCCTTCCTTAAAAGGGGAACAAAAATACCCTTGAGAGGGAATAGGGAGGCAAAGTTTAGAACAGAGGCAGAAGGAACACCCATTCAGAGCCTGCCCCACATGTGGCCCATACATATACAGCCACCCAACTAGATAAGATGGAGGAAGCAAAGAAGTGCAGGCCGACAGGAACCGGATGTAGATCTCTCCTGAGAGACACAGCCAGAATACAGCAAATACATAGGCGAATGCCATCATTAAACCACTGAACTGAGGAGGGGACCCCCGTTGAAGGAATCAGAGAAAGGACTGGAAGAACTTGAAGGGGCTTGAGACCCCATGTAAACAAGAGCAAGAGCCAAGCAACCAGAGCATTCAGGGACTAAGCCACTACCCAAAGACTATGCATGGACTGACCCTGGGCTCCAACCTCATAGGTAGCAATGAATAGCCTAGTAAGAGCACCAGTGGAAGGGGAAGCCCTTGGTCCTGCCAAGACTGAATCCCCAGTGAATGTGATTATTGGGGGGAGATCGGTAATGGGGGGAGGATGGGGAAGGGGGAGGATAGTGAAGGGGAGGGGTTAGGGAGATGTTGGCTGGGAAACCCAGAAAGGGAAAAACAATAGAAATGTAAATAAATACCCAAGTTAATAAAGATGAAAAAAAAATCCTTCAGTGAAACAAGATGATTAAACATATCTAAAGAGCACTATATTAAATATTTCATGATTTTAATTCTGTAATGATTGACTAAAATATAGACTATGCATATAATAATATTATAGGAAAAAGAGAAAAAGAAGCATTATTAGTAATGTGTTATCAATAATACAATGAAAAATGCTGAAAAAGGCAACACAAATATATGGTCACAAATTTAATCATTTCTACACATCATCCAATTCTTTGAATATAAAACTTAGTTGAACTTGTATAAAGGAAAAACAGAAATCATAAGGAGGCTTTTATCTATTAATAAAAGGCAAACCATATCCTTTTAACTTTAAAATGAATAGTTCAATATATTTTAATAATGAGTTCTACAAAATGTTTAAAGAATAATCAATATCAGTCTTCAATAATTGTTTGCTTTTAGAATAAATAGAAGCACAGGGAAATTTTAAAAATTGTTTCCATGAAATCAGCATTGTCTTAATAAACAGAGAAAAGCAATATTTTCTACTCTACTACCTTAAAACTATAATGATCTTAGTATATTTTATATTTCAAAATCCTTAAGAGATGTCTTCAAAGTTATTGACTGTCCTCTCTCTTTCCCAATATGATTAAGAGGCTAAAATGGGTTGAGTGTCAAGTCCTAAAGAAAGGAGTGAACAGTGTTGTGGGTTGTTTATTTTCTTTTACTTTGTTTTTTTTTGTTTGTTTGTTTTTGTTTTCTATTGAAAATGGATTTTTCTCTCATATAATACATCCCAACAATCGTTTTTCCTCCCTCCATTCCTCTTCGCTGCCTTCTACCTCCCTGTCCCTCAGATACACTCCCCTTCTGTGTCCTCTCCAGTAAAGAGCAGGCTCCAAGGCACGATAACCAAAGGCATGTAGATAAAACCGATTCTAAGAATTAAACAAACCAAACCAACCAAAACTTCAAAGTATTTTACCAACGTTGAACCTTACACAACTATTACCCAAACGTTCAAACTTACACAAATATTACCCAAACCACCTTACCAATATTATTATCTATATTCAGAGTCCAAGAATCTTAATTAGATTTTAGAAAACAAAGCAACCAAATAAATCATTATTAAATATCTATTCAATGTTCTTTTATTCTACTCAGTGTTTCTCAAAATTTATAAATTTCTTGTAATATTAATATAACTTCTTATTTTGAGATGTGGTTTCTCTGCATAATAGCCCTGGCTGTCTTGCAACTTGCTTTGTAAATCTTGATTTCCACCTGATCTTGAACTCACAGAGATCTGGATGCCTCTACCTTCTGAGTTTGGAGACCACCATAGAGCATCAGGTCCCTTAAAGCTAGACTTACAGACCTTTATCTGTGGCTGAATGTAGATAAGAAAAGAGAAATCTGGGGCTCTGCAAGAGCAGCAAGAGCTCTTCCACATTGATCCATCCTCCATCCCCTCGCTGTGTCTGTCTCAATGGGAATCACCTTGTTTTATTAATTATTTAATTTACACTCTAAGCACTACCGCACTCCCAGTTCTCCCTCACTGAGACCTCGCCATCCTATACCCCAACCCCCTAGCTCTGTCTCCTCTGAGAAGGGTGGGACCTCCTCCATATTCCCCCAGTTAAGGCTCATCCTCTCTTACTGAGGCTAGACAGGGAATGGATACCACAGTCGGACTACAGTTTTAGAGAGACATTGCATGAGAGTTGCTGGTAGACCCACATGGAGAATTATCTCCACATCTGCTATATATGTGCAGGGGGCCTCTCGCCAGCTCCTGTGTGTTCTTTTTTTGTTGGTGGTTCGGATTCAAAGAGCTCCCAAAGGTACAGATTAGTTAACTCTGTTGGTTGGTCTTCAATTCTTCCCCCAACT
Organism: Rattus rattus; assembly: GCF_011064425.1. Taxonomy (NCBI): domain Eukaryota; kingdom Metazoa; phylum Chordata; class Mammalia; order Rodentia; family Muridae; genus Rattus; species Rattus rattus. The sequence goes on from NC_046156.1 coordinate 161,715,496, forward strand.
CTTCTATGAGAGTCGCTGACCTCCATCCAATGATTAGCTGTGGGTATCTGCATCTGTTTCAATCAATTGCTAGAAAGAACCTCTCAGAGGACAGTTCTGTTAGGCTCCTGTCTGTAGCATAACTCAGTGCCCTTAATAATGTCAAGGATTGGTGTGTGCCCAGGGGATGGGTCTCAAGTTGTGCTGGTTATTGATTGGCCATTCCTTCAGTCTCTGCTCCCTCTTTGCCCCAACATTTCTTTTAGTCAGGACAAATGTAAGGGTCAAAAAGTCTGTGGCTGGGTAGAGATCCTTATCACTCCCTCACCTGGGGGTCCTGCCTGGCTACAAGAGTTGGCCTCTTCAAGTCCCATGTTCCAACTCTAAGACATCTAAGCTAAGGTTACCCGCATTGACTTCTGGGAGCCTTGCCCATCTCAGGTCGCTGAGACTTCCTATATTTAATTGTATTCTCTGCTTTTCCAATAGCTACATAGCAGTTTCTTAAACATCAAAATCTCCCTCTTTGAAATGAACAAAATATTTTGAACAACTACATCTGTTCCAATCTCACAGATGGCCTTTTGTGCTTTTTTCTGAGTTCATCTATAATTATGTATGACACTGTTTTTCCTTGGAAGTGAAAGGAGTGTACTGAAATGTTATACTTGAACTTGTATTCAAAGATGTTCAACAAGGTTAAAGGCAAAAAGCTATAATCATAACTGCTATATATGTAGCAGTAAGACTAAGAAAAATTCTTTTTAACATTTTCTATTGTCTGCTGCCACAGGAATTATCAAGATGTTGCTGCAGAATATAACAAAGAAATATGATTCAACATATCCTTTATCCTGCAAAGTACTGTATTTTGCCCATGATTTAGCCTTAATATTCTATATAATGTTTTAAGTACCTATTTCACAGTTTTACAGATAACAGAAAAGAAACTAGAATAGATTAATTTTATTATTGTTTTTAAAATGTTTTAATTATCATGTTAATTATACATTATAATGTATTTCATTGTAAAATTTTAAATTGTAATTTCTCTGTTTGTCTGTATGATATATATATATATATATATATATATATATATATATATATATGTTCATGGGTGGATTTTGTACAATTGGAAGTCAAGGACACCTTTTTAGAGTTGAGTCTTCTCCTTTAGATTTACATTGGTTCCAGGGACCAAACTTGGGACCTCAGGATCATGCTTGTGTGGGATATGGTTTACTTCCATAGCATCCCACTGTTCATTGCTATGCCCCTTTCATACATATACACAATGGCTTTGTGAAAACTCATTCTCTATCCCTATGAGCTATTTTACTAGGCCTCTCTCACTGTTTCCATTGGAGTTGTAAGTGAATGCAAAACAACCTACATTATGTATTTGTCACACAGTTGCGTGCTACCTCTGTGTGTGTGTGTGTATGTGTGTTTGTGTATGTGTGTGTGGGTATAGAATTGATATGATATGTGTTTGGCTGAGTGTTTTGAAAATGGTTTACTTTATTTTATTATACAGTTATGTTATTACATGTGCAGACGTTTTTGCTTGTTCATGCAAACACATGCACATACATAAACACATATATGTATATGTGTGAAATGAATATATAATGCTTGGTGCTTACTTTTGTGTTAGAAGAAGACGTGTATTATTTCTCCTCGAACTGGAGCCACAGATGATTTTGAACCAGCATATATGTGCTAGGTATCAAACCTGGGTTCTTTCCCAAATTAGCAAGTTTTCTTAACCATTGGGCCACCTCTCTAACCCTTAAGAGTTGCGTTTATTCCATTCTCTTTATTTTACCTTTATAAATTATAAAATTATTTGCGATGAACATATCTTACATTTTTAAGAAGAAAGCTATGTAAAATAAAAAACCTCCTAATTCTTTTAGTAAAAAGAATTGGCAATTGCATTCCTTACTATAATGCAACATTTTCTGAGCTACTCATGGTTACTATAGAGACATGTTCAGCTTATTGGCCATCTACTACAAAGTGCTCTTCAGTGTTTACCAGCTATATTTAAAGGGACGCCCCCGCTGAAGTAAAGCTTCATTTAGAGTGATATTTTATAGTAATTCCATGTGTCAATGATGCAACAGGAATAGAAACACCAGAACAGCATTCTTTGCTCATACACAACTCAAGGTATTTAAACACATATGGAAAGAAAAACAAATTTAGCATCATATTTAGAGTTTTTTTCTTAGAGAAGAGTTATTTTCATCAGCACCCTCATTTCTCTGTCATAGTTGATATACAAGCACACAGCTTCCTGTGTGAATATAGATAAGCATCTGCTTCACAGGGACAAGCACATGAAGTAGCTGAAGACTACATTTATGTTTACCCGTATCTAGCAAAACATCTAGATGGATATTTTTAAACTTCACTTAACTTTAAAAAATCTGTATTTGCTTGGACTCGTAAGTATTTTTATCAGTCATAAGCTTTCGATTCCTATCTGACAGTGGATGTATGACATTCTGTACCCTTTATTATATAGCTATAATTGGAAGTATAAAAATAGTCATTGTGAATTATAACAGCATATTTTAAGGCAAAATATCTCATGCATTATTAACGAACTTGTCCATATAGTGTCCTTTAAATGAAGAGAAACATCAACTGTGATCTGTGATATAACTTGGACAGAGATTGTATTGAGGCTAATATGAGAAAAACACTACCACGGGCTCTGATTTCAATCTATCCTACCTATAGTCCAAGTATATGTTGACTTCCTGCCAGGTAATGTGGTTACTATTGAAGACACAAGATTATGTGCTATAAATAGTATTCACCAGAAACTCTCAGTGTACTATGAACAGCCACATAAGGTACTCAATCAGATAGGTCTATGTCAAATGAAACAGCAAACTCCCAAAAGAGTCAGAGATCTAAGATGTAGCCACTGGACAAAGGTGACAGAAATGACAGAGAAGCCTGATTAGAGAAGCCATAGGCTTTTACTTTACTCCTAATTATTATTTTTGTTTGGTTATTCTTTTTTCCTTCTGTGTATCTAGTAGTTTATATAGATTATGCACTTACTTTTTTTTTACATAATCTTTGATATTGTAAAGCAGTGCTGCAGAAAGGTTGGGGGCTACCAGGCATGGATATACAAAGGCAACCGCTGAGAAAAGAAGTTATGAGAGCTGTGGCACTCAAGGAGTTTACTGAACATTACAGGATGTTCACAGGCAAACAGGTCATTAAGATGAAGAGAAAAATGGCAAAATTGAAAATGTTTTCAGAGTGCTGAGAAAATCCAAAGAATGAAATATTTCCTATCCCAGGAGATATTTAACAGGCAATATGTTGTCCGAGGTCAGTGTAAATATATGGTGCTTCATTGTGTAAAACACCTTAATTTGCAAGGCATGTGAGGAATTATGTCTCACAGAAAGGAGCATTCCATAATCCACACCAATCCTGTTTTCTATGTATTTTGTCATTCTTTGAACTCTAGACATGGCAAGGGATGCCACTGTTAAACATTCATACTGTTTGCACTCACACTGTCTTTCCCTCACAAGAGCAAATGATATAAAGAGAAATGTTCTTTTATGTCTTTGATTTTTTTCTCGAATAGAATTGTATACCTTGACCTAAACCATAACTATCCTGACCCTAGTCATAACTAACTGCCTATATTTTAATTTCTGAATGTGATTACTTGAAAGTATCTCGTCTTCACGTTCCTTCAAGCACTTTACTTAGCAATGTACATATATGCCTACTCTTTCAGCATACAATAATGTCAATAGCATTTAAACATTTAATTTAGACACTGAGGAAGTTCCAGTGAATGTGCCCATCATCCTCAGGAAGTAGCTTTAAGCAGGGTAATCCCTGGGCCACTTTAATTACAGTCCATATGTCCACGAATGTAGGGTACCAGCCTCATATTTGATAATGAGATAGAGTAATGGGTAGCACTCAAGGAAATATTCATATTTAGTATTAAATTTTTGTTTTAATTAAAGGTATAAATTGTAATTAACCGAGGGAAAAGGCGCAAGCCTGAACCAAAAAGTCATTAACATAGATATGCCTAGCCATAAGGTTTTTTTTTTAAGTCATAATTGGTTTTGTTGCAATTGTGCCTTACTTGAAAATGCACCTGATGTTTAATGTCTAGAATGTCACTGAAGCTCCCTTGCCTCATGTGTATCAATCTCACAGTGCCTGTATCTCATGGGAATTCCGGCCAACACCATCACTGTATCTCTCTTCTATTCTTCTGGAATTTGGAGCTCACTCAGTGTTCCCAAAGATTCTGAGAATAAAAGAAAAAAAGAAAAATGACAAATTTCTTTAGATAACTGCACATTTACTAAAGACACAAATCATTTTTTTAGAAATTAGAAATAGATGAATTTGTGTAATTTTCACAGTAAATGTCTATTCAATCAACATGCTGAAATAGGCAGTTTTTAGATGCATGCAGCTATGCAAATGTGAAATGACGGAATCTAAAGCTCTTCCCATAGACTAAAAAATATTATTTAGGAAAAGGCAAAACATGGAAACACTGAATTATAGCTAATGAACATATTTGGAATGTTCTTATTTTGCTTCGTATATACAGATGTGGGTTTAAGATTATCACAAAAGTAATCCACTTCTGTGAAGAATTAAAGATCTGAAGACCTGAAAAGCATGTTACAACAAGGTGGGGCTGGGCTAGAATATTCAGATCTGAGAACAGAAAGTAGTTCGGTAGGGAACAGGTATTTTTCCAACTCAGACAAGTATGCCTTTGCCGGTCTCCTCATACACATTAGCACATAGTCAAGTAGTCACTCCATACCTAACTGCAAGTTTTCAATAAATGTGTTCTAGAAACTGTGTATCTCTTTGCCTTATGTTTACCTACCATTGGAAAAGTGGCCCAGTATTTGGAGTTGTCTTTGCAGATCCTCTTTCTTATGGAAGAATCCAGTTACCCACTGTATTCCACCCAATTCTGGTCTAATAACAAAGTCTCAGTCCCTGGCTTTGCTTTGATCCCCATTTTTTTTATTTTCTGTTATTGCCATGCATCTGTTCAATGATTCAAAGTAAAATGCACTCATTTCTGTTTTCTGCTTTAAATTTGAGACAAGACTCCTACTTTTCTTTTGTATCTGCTGAACATTATTCATAAACTTAATAAAACTTAGTAACATCGACGTTATTGAGAAATCATTTACTAAGTGGAATAATTAATGCTTCAAAAAAAGACTTTATTACTAATGAGGTCATTCATAATCTTCCCCTAAAACAGATACATTTCTTTTCAGTTAGAAAAATGAAAAAAAAATGTCATGGAATAATTCATTAAAACTTGCTAGGGCAGATGAGTCAATATTGTCAGAATACATTTTACTGAGAAATTACATAGATAATAAGCATAAAATTCATCTTACTGAATCTTCAATTTACTGATTAAAATGAGATGTGCTAGGTAATGGTATGATTTAATTTTGACAGGTGATGAGTATCTGTACTGAAAAAGAGGAATTCAGAGGTTCACAGTAAGCATGAAATGATAAAATGAATGGTATGTTAACAAGAAGTTCAGAACCCTTTGCTGAAATGGAGTTCTCTAAAAATGGCATATTCTTTGGAAGCCAGGGCTAGTATATCTTCTAAACAACTATGAAAAAGGTTTGGATTTCTTTATACATTGAAAACAAAATCTAGTTACACTCCAAAATTCTATTCCAAAGAGAATGAAAATTATCATTTAGCCTGTGAATGTACCCACTGGAATAGGTTTTCTGAGATAAAATGACTTCAATACAAGCACTGAAAGACAGCTCATTTTAAGAATGATTACTAAATTAGGTGGGCCTTTGGGATAAATGGACTGTTAAATATCTCTGTGTGTTAATGATTTCTTTACTGAGGCCAATATTTAAATGCTTATTAATTACCCTCTTTTAGGCTGTAATTAACTTTTTTTCTTTCTCTAGTATATTCTCCTGTACATACACATATAAAACTTTCCTAAAATTGGGTTCTAGCAAATAACAGAGTACTGTTATATAATTATGTAATTTTATACTATGTTTGGTCCAAAATTATGGGCCTGTATTTATGGTAGGAATAAAGATCAAAGGGCATTCTTGCCTTGTGGAACTAATTGGTTATTCATACCACATTCTCTCCTATTGCATCTAATGATATAATCTGGCATTACATGCAGATTAAAATACTTCAAATGCCCTAACAAAATCTCTGAAAAAAAATTGATCATAGTTAGGTTAGGTGGTAAACTAGTTATAGTCAGGTGTTCAAATGTGTTCATATTAGAAAAGGAAAAGACATCGAAGAGAGGAAGGTAATAGAGAAGACAAAATTCTGTTAGTGCTCGACATGTAGTTGAGAGACTAGCCTTTGTCATCCAACTTCAGCTAAGAGGCTCATTGGAACGCTAATTCTATATTTAATTGTGACTCTTCTTCAAATTTGAAAATAAAATAAAATAATCTAAAAGAATATTCAAAGTTGTTAGCAATTTGACTGAGGGCTCTGGAATTAAGAGGAACAAATCTTATCCTGAGTAACAATATAAAACAGGCCAGCAAAAAAGACAAGCTATTCTACATACAAAATTAATACATAGAAACACTTAGAGTCAGGGGACTTGAAGCAGGAATATTGTAGACCTATAGACATAAAGAGATATTGGTAATAACACTGGAATTTTGAGAATCCTTGGAAGGTATACAATGAAGGTTTTAAAGGAAAGAAAATTTATGGAGCATCTGGGCTAAATTGTTAACGGTAGGAGGATGTTGTATTGGATAAGGACCATAATGAAATAACATGTTTGATAAAACAAACTCTGGCATATATACTCTCTCACCTACTATGAATATATATGTGTGTGTGTGTGTGTGTGTGTGTGTGTGTGTGTGTGTGTGTGTGTGTGTGTGAATGATACATTTATATCACCATCACTTATGTTGCATGCATATTATTTCCCACTTTGCTGTGTATTCTTAAAATGTGCTGGGAGGGAATTTGGGAGGGAGAGACGGGGAGAGGACAAGGGGGGGAATATCAGGTACTGGTGAGGACAGGAGAGAGGTACAGAGGGTCAGGAAACCAAATAAAAATATGTAGCAGTAAGGGATGAGAAATTGGGGATAACACAGACTCTAGGGAAACCAGACCCAGGACCCAATGGGGATGATTTTAGCTGAAATGCACAGAGAGGGGGAGAGAGATACTTTAGAGACTTCCTCCAGAAGACAACCGTGGCCTCTGGTTTAGGGATGGGACCACCCACCCCATTCAAAATTTTTAAACCCAAAAATGTTCCTGCACAAAAGAGGAACAGGGACAAAAATTGGAGGAGAGACTGGAGGAAGGGCCATCCGGAACTTCCTGATCTAGAATTGATGTCTGTAGACATCAAACCCGGACACTGTTGCTGTTACCAAGAGGCACTGGCTAACAGGAACCTGGTGTGGCTGTTTCTCAGGAGGTTTGGCCAGCAACTGACCAATGCAGATCTGAATGCTTGGGGCCAACATCAGACTGAGCTCAGGGGCCCCAGTGGGGAATATGGCCCAAGGACTGAAGGAGCAGTGGGGGATTGCAACCCCATAAGAAGAATCCAGTGTTCCCAGGGACTAGACCACCAACTAAGGACTGTACAGAGAGAGATCCATGTTTCTACATAAATATGTAGCAGAGGATAGCCTTGTTTGACATCAATGGGAGGGAAGGCCCATGGTCCTGTGGAGATTTGATATCCCAGCTTAGGGGTGGGATGGGGTGGGAGAAGTTGGGGGGAAGCAACCTCATAGAGGCAACAGGGAGGGAGGAGAGAGCAAGTGTGGGATGGAGATGGAGTGGTTTGTGGAGGGGTAAGCAGGAAGTGGAATATCATTTTGAGATGTAAACGAATGGAATGGTTAAGAAAAAATAAACTAAAATGAATGAATGAATGAATGAATGAAAGAAGAAAAGATAAAGAAAAAGGAAATCAATCAGAAATTCATTTGATGGAAAATTAGACACCACCCACTTCCTCTTACTTTCATGGCATTAAGATCTTGTTAGTGATTCTACAGACAACTTAAACTGTAACTGATTACAACTATTCTCTTCATTATTCATTGTTGTAAGAATGAATATGGTTTTGAGAATACGGTCTGTGTTGTAGTCTTCTAAAATATTGTCAAACTTTATAATGTTTAATGGAGGAAACAATACCTGGACTATTTACAACCCTATGTCTTCCTATTAATTCCGTAGCTATTTATCTACCCAGTAGTGATTTCTTGAATCCAAAGATATGTAAACACCAGATTTTCCATTATAATGTATTACTTCACTCTGAAGTCTTCCTCTGTATTCCTTATGATGCTGTGATATAGTTTTATTGTAGTATTTTCTATAGAATTCTACCTATAATTTATTTCTGTAATACAAAAGGATGTTTTGATAAATTGTAAAATCAGAAATATTTTGCTTTCTCTAAGTAAAATAAATGAGTTAGATGAAACCCCTAATTTTACCATTAGCAATTTCATTGATACAATACTTTTATGTATTACATAAACTAACCTGTTTTAATAAAATATTTCACATCCTTCATCAATAACTTTGTAGTATATATTTTACCACATCAATCCTCTATGGTGATCACAAATCAAATTTGTATGAGAACATAGATAAAAAAACTTATATGGCAGTATCCAGATGAGTGCAGATGTGTTCCCACAAAAAACAAAGTCTATTAAGACTGACATCTGAAAGAATCAAAATGCCAATATGGAGAGTCAAATTTTAAGAACTTTTTACTCTCAGACAGGAGGATATAGTCAGCTGTCTGCTTCATTTAGGATGCATATTCTTCTTTGAAGTTTCTGCATTCAGTATTCTAGGAAACTACGTCATGGTCTTATGATATTATATAAACAAAACAAAAATCTTTACCCCTAGAATCTGAGATAAACTATATCATGAAAAATGATTTTTTTCTTCCAAAAACTTAAGTAGTTACTTTTTAAATCACTATATCACTTAATAGTTTGTGACACCCTTCATGGGAACATGTGAAGAGATGTTCACTCAATCCAGATAGAAAACTGTTGGCACACCAAAGTATGGATGTTGCAGAATTGTTAACATGACAAACACGTGAGTTTGGTTGTAGTTACATAGAGAAAGAAGGTTCAAAGGCACATCATCAATGCCCTTGCCAGGATGATTGACAGTTCAAACAAGCTACAACTATGTACCACACTGAACACCGTGATCTGCAGGGAGGTCAGGAGGTTAGAAAGTGTCCTTTGCTTGAGACCCCATATGAACAACAATGCCAACCAACCAGAGCTTCCAGGACTAAGCCACTACCCAAAGACTATACGTGGACTGACCCTGGACTCTGACCTCATAGGTAGCAATGAATATCCTAGTAAGAGCACCAGTGGAAGGGGAAGCCCTTGGTCCTGCCAAGACTGAACCCCCAGTGAACATGATTGTTGTGGGGAAGCTGGTAATGGGGGGAGGATGGGGAGAGGAACACCCATATAGAAAGGGAGAGGGAAGAGTTAGGGGGATGTTGGCCCAGAAACCGGGAAGGGGAATAACAATTGAAATGTAAATAAGAAATACTCAAGTTAATAAAGATGGAAAAAAATAAAATGTCCTATATTTATTTCTAATAATAATAAAAGAAGGAAAGTGTCCTTTGGAGGTGCCTCCCTTACTCCCAGCTTCTTGCAGGAAGATAGGCCAGTGTTTCTTTTCTTTACTTTTCTCTCTCTTTTTTTTTTTTTGTTTGTTTGTTTCTAGGTAGTTCAAAACCTTTCTGTTTCTCCGGGTTGCTTGTCTGGTCTGAGATTGTATTGAGGTTGTCACCTTGTCTGACAATGACTCTCAACTAACTTTGCTACTTATATCCCTTTGTAGAGAGAGGGAGCTACTGAAAACAGTTTCAGGGTCTTCCTAAAGCTCTTTTGAGATGTTGACTGGATATTACAGCTTCCCTGCTGTATGAAACATTTCACCTCTGTTTGCAACACCCTGTTGTTTCATCCCCTCATCAATACCTTGCCTTAAAATATTCTGTTTGTTCTTTACATCCTGTGTCTAATTGGGCTTCCTACCAAGATGGAAGATTATAAACTCGGGGGAAAATACTATACAATACCTAGATGTTAGCACTCATTATTGCCATGGTTATTTTGCTCGATAGTGTTTTCTCCTAATACACATTCGGATAGCCATTTTCAGAGTTTTCTAAAATCAAAATTATTTTGAAATACAACACTTATTCTCAACACATAAATAAACTTTGCTTTTATTCGCTGAAGATTAATATAGAACCAAACAATACGAACATATATATCACAGCCAATAATATGGCCTCTTACTTAATCAGGATTATGATGGATCGCTGTTAATCATTTTATAATATATCCACTGGTTTTCAATTCTTGATTTTTTAAAAAGTTACAGTTAACTTTAGCAAAAATCAATAAAATTAAGCAAATGATCATGGATATTATTTTGCTTCTGTGTAACATTCTAGGCCTAGGTCATCCAAGAACTCTAGTATTATGTTTCAGAATTTCTAGAAAAAAAAAACAAACTGATGCATTTTATTTTGTTTTATTCAGTGTGGACTAATGTTTCAAGGGATCTAATCAATAAATGTTTAGAAATGTCCCCACCTGAGTACAAGGGAATTAAGCACACCAAATCTACTCAATATAGCTACTTACCAAAGAGAAGAAAAATAATCAATGCCAAGAAAAGAAGAAAAAATCATAACTGTGACCAGCTCTCTTCATCTCTGCCACAAACTCAATGATCCGAACACTGAGTTTTGTTCAGAGAAAATTTTATTTTAAACCTAGTAAGTACTTTACTATAACAGCCATCTGTCACTGTGGCATGAGTTTCTATTAGTTGACAGGTTAGTCTTTTTTGCCTTAAATCTATTATACTTGGTGACAATATGTTAATTCTCTGAACTTTGCACACATTATGTGTTTTCCAAATTTGAAAGACAAAAGATCATGTGTATAAATTATACAAATATACAAACAAAACAAATTAAACTGCAAACCAATGAGAGATGAGCTTTGGATAATCCCTTAAGCCCAAGGAAGGCTCACATTTACTGTGTAATTATCCTATCTATTTTTCTACCTGTGATCAGTGTATTTATTTTAAGCTTATGTACCAAAGTTACCTATGCATTTGAGCCCTGTTTTACCTGTACAGTATTCCAAGGTAACACTATAACATGCATCTTTTGTATTTTTCAGATTGCTACTTGGATTGGTGATCTTATTTTTCTTTCTGTGTTCCCACATGTCTGTTATGCTTTTAGGAATTCTCAGTTTGTACGTGGCTTATCTTTCCTCATTGTTTCTTAGAGCACAAATAGCATCCACGTTCATTGTCCCTTTGCAAATGAAAACATTCTACTACTCTCCTCTTTCTGTTTGTGCATGAATTCAATTGTCTAGGTACTTATACCAAAATTCCATCTTTTGTCCTATTTGGCCAAAGAAGATATGAATCCTTATTTTGAACCCCAATAAGTGACCTGGAAGCAGACAACTGACCTTTTAATTCTTGTTTCAGCTTGCTGAATGTGGACTTTCTGGAACTCTTTGAGAATTCAGTTATCTGAACATGATTATCAGTAGTCCTAAATGTTTTCTCTCCACCTTCCACCAATGTGTGAAGTAATTGACTCTTTATATTTTATCATTTTATCAAATGTTTAACTTGATAATTTACCCATTTTCCTAGACCCATTCTATACTAAGGATTTTTAAATGTATCTCTCATTTTTTTATTTACTGGATTTACCCTAAGGATCTTGTTTTGTGTATTTCTAGTGTACACTATGATTTTTCTTTCATTCATCCTCATGCTGATAAAATATTCAGTATTTTAACAGAACTTCTTGTACTTCCTTATATAATTCCTGTTGGAATTTAATTAGAGACTAGAAGAATTTCTATTTTAGACTTATTTATATCCAGGAGAATATGGTGCTATTTTCCTTCACTGTTTAGTGAGCTACAAAATTATAGATACTGTGTGTGCTCTCAAACTTTATATATAATCAATACATGACATAGTGACAAATATCAAGCTAATACAAGTACACTATTAGTTGCATTAATAAAAGAGGGCATGAATTATATAGTTGTAGGAGAAACAACATACGGTTTATTTCTACCATCTTACTATGATCAAAAGATACTCCAAAAATAGCCTGTGTATGTATTTTAACATAGAAAAAAAAGGTTCTAATATGAAAGTCACAGCAAGAAGAACCCAAACAAATGTTTCGATTGAAGTTTTAAAACGAACTCACTCAATTTTGCATCTTAGATCATAAAAATAGGATATCTATTAAATGTTTTAATGGAAAAGTTCAATATTTATAATTGAAAAGAGCAAATATATGGATTTCTCTATGAAATTAATAATTTTGTGAAAGTTTTGTGAATGTGATAGTCTTGTTGCCCATGTTGTATCATTCATTTGTAATAAACAGCATTGGTAATGGTCAAAGCCCTGAGTGCATCACTAATTTGTGAGTGGTCTTCTGTATAGATGATAAAAATAAAAACATGGCAAAATATAGCTCAGAAAATGTGGAAATAAGAGAAAGGGCACAATAAAAAGTTAACAGGTTCTTTTAAAATTGTTTTCAGCTATTACAGGGTAAAATTTTCAGAGAGGTTTCAAAACAGAATTTAATTTTCACAAATATTCTCATTAGCACAGTTCAGGGACACTAGCAATTACATTCTGTGTATAACATGAAAAACAATTCTGTGGAGTTTTAATGGAAGGGATTTATGCATATTCAGGGGGCTTAGTGCAGTGTCGTCTTGAATCCCACTCCTAGGTAATGTGGGCAGAATCTGATTAGAGTGAAATGAAGCTAATTCCCAGTGAAGCATCAGCGAAGAATGTACAGATGTAGGATGAGTTGTATTGGTCCCAACACTTAGATATTGGATCAGGGAGATAATTAGGACAGGACTCTCTCATCTTATTGTTCATGTTTAGCTTCCTAGACAGCAAACAATGCAAAATGAAGAATGAATTCTCTTCCATTGACAGAAGAGTAGAGAAATACAAAGGATGATCTGAGACATTTAAAAACAATCAGGTTCTTTCTGTCTCTGAGCAAGCTATCTATAGCCAGCACTTGAAAGGTCGAGAGCGTTCATCCTAGGTGTTTCACTATGACAATTCTGCAGATTGAGAAAACATTACCCATATGGTGAGTTTATTAATATTTATATTTGAAAAGCATTTAAACCAAGTGTTATTGATGAAAATCAAATAATACATTAAAATAATTTGTTACATAATCTCATATTGAAATATGTATGTATCATTATGACTATGCAATTATTTTAAGATAAAATATTACATTGATTTCTTAACATAGGTCCAACTAAAACATAAATTACAAATGATGAGTGAAACATAACACATTTATATTGTTTACCAAGCTGTATTTCTTTGACTATAGATTGTTTTATATTACTTACATTTTTATCTATTAAAATTATCCTATCATATTGCAATTTGAAGGCAAAGTAATAACTTATTCAGTATCTCAGTTATTGACCAATACTAAAAACATATAGATTATATTTTGCTGAATTGATTATCAAAGGAATATATCTAAAGTGGCATTCATAGCCTTTATGATGATGATTTACTCTCTAGGTAGATAAAAATTTGTTAAGGTTATGCATGTGGGTCATTTCTGCACCTAGCACTGAGAATCTGCTAACTGCAAAGTCAGTAGATTCTTTAAGAAGAAAAATGTCATATCTACCAGCTGTTATTGTTAAAAAAAAGTGTCTATACCCAAAGTTCATTTAGTGTTCCAAAATACCTACTTTGTAAAGTACATTTAATAGTTATCTGAAACAGTCCCCAAATTAAATGATATAAATAACATATGTCATCTGATATTTTCTTACAATTATTCAAATAAAATGCAAATGAACCATGTAGTAGAAAGAGCTTTCCATTCCACCTTATTATAGTATTTTGATTAACTATACCACTATAATAAGGGAAAAATCCTGAAGAAATTGCCATCAATTTTCATCTTATTAACAAACACATAAAAGCAATGATTAAATACAAAACAATGTGGTAATGTGGGTTTTGCTATTTTATTGTGTTTCTTTATCCTTCTGTGCATATTAAAAGGCAAAAAACATAATTATCTTCTCCCTTGGTGGCATACATAGTATTATATTTTTTTCAGTTGAACTGTTTATTGTATTAGAGGAACATTTGGTGTTTTTTGCCCAAATATTGTAATCTTGAAATTTTTCTAATAATACTGTAAACAGATTATTACATCTGTTATATGTATGTGAATGCTTTGTGTATATGCCTCATTTTCTTTTGTAGTCCTTATATAGATACTTTTTGAAATTAAAATATAACTACATTATTTTCTCCTACCCCTTTCTTATTCATACTGCGCTCATGTGCCTGTCTGATTGTCTATCAAAGCTATCACAGTACACATATAAATAAACCTTTTTAGGTCGGTATAAAGGGCTTACTACAGGGTAATGAATAATGAATTCGTGGGCTTTTCCCTGGGAAAATCTATATATCCGGGTCTCAGCACTGCTTAGTTTTCTGTAGTACTTTGTCTAGGCTAACACCAAATGAGATCACCCCTGCAAAGTTAGCGTTTCCTTAGCTCTACCATAATTTGTTTAGAATCCTTCCTTCCCTCCTTCTTTTTTTCCTTCTTTCTTTGTTTCATTCTAAAAACATTTTGCTAAAAAGTTTTTTCTTTAAATACTGCTGCTGTTAGACAAAAACTGGAAAATGCTATGATTCTTCTCAGAGAAATCTGGATATAAATATATATATATATATATATATATATATATATATATATATATATATTCCTGCTCAAACCATTCAAGAACTTTGTAACTTTGAACAATTATATTTCACTTTTCTGTACTAAAACACTTTCTAATTTTCTAATAGAAGTTAAGAAAATACCTATCGCCACAAGAATTATATTCTCCGAATGATGGTATCATTTGCAATACAGAAGCTTTTAGTTTCATGAGTTCACACATTCTAATTGTTGATCTGACTGCCTGTGCTAACCGTGTTCTTGTCAGAAAGTCTCCTTACCCAGTGACATCAAAGTTATTTGCCTCTTTTTCTTCTGTTCGGCTCAGTGTATCTGGTTTTATCTTGAGGACTTTAATCCTGCTGGATTTGAATTTTGTGCAGGGTGATAAGTATAGTAGACTCTTCTACTTGAAACCATCAAGTTTGAACAGAAACTTTAGGTGCTGTCTTTTTTTCCAGTTTATATTTTTGCCTTCCTTATTTAAAATTAGGTGTTCGTAGGTTGTGTGGATTCTAGTCTGGGTCTTCAATTTGATTCCATTGATGCATTGATCTCTCTCTCTCTCTGCCTCTCTCTCTCTCTCTCTCTCTCTCTCTCCCTCTCTCTCCCTCTCTCTCTGTCTCTCTCTCTGTCTCTTTCTCTCCCTTCCCTCGTGTGTGTGTGTGTGTGTGTGTGTGTGTGTGTTTGTGTGTGTGTGTGTGTGTGTGTGTGTGTGTTTCCAAATGAAGAGCAAACTTTTTCTTTCTAGATCTGTGAAGTGTTCTGTGAAGTGAAATTTTTATGGGGACTGAATTTAATCTGTTGCTTTCAGTAGGATGATCACTTTTCTTATTAATTCAACCAATACATGAGCATGGAAGACCTTTCCATTGTCTGATATCTTCAAATTCATTCTTCAGTGATTTGAATTTTTATCATACAACTTTTTCACTTGATCGGTTAGAGATACCCCAAGTGTTTTTAGTTTCATGAATCCACATTTCCTAATTGTTGATCTGAGTGCCTGTGCAAAGAGTGCTGCCTTCAGAAAGTCTCCTTTCCCAGGGACACAGTGACATCAAAGCTATTTGTCACTTTCTCTTCTACAAGGCTCTCTGTATGTTTTTTGTTTGTTTATTTCTTTTGCTGTTATTTTGTTATTTTATTCTTGTTGTTATTGTGGAAGAGGGTGTGGTGGAGGTGGTAGTGGTGCGTGTGGGTGTGTGTGTGTGTGGGTGCGTGTGCATGTGCGGGTGCATGTGTTTGTGTGTATGTGTGTATGTGAGTGTGTGTGTGTGTGTGTGTGTGATGTGTGTCACTTCTTTTGATTTGCTGGACTGAGATTATTTATTTCTTGTATTTTCTTACATGTGGTTAATTTGTAAGGTTGAGTTTTCCTTCTACCACTTCTGTGGCTTCAGAGGAAAGGAGGAAGAGATGAAAGTCTATAACTAGCCTATCTGCACCTCTGGCCAGAGTGCTGGTTTAGAATTTTAATGATAAAATGATGCATACATACGCAACACATGCATTACCTTTATTTTCATTGTGAAGAAGTAGGAATTTTATCTAGGAGACAAAAAACCTCCAGTATTCCACATGGAAATGTTATATTAAGACTTCGTTGTCTAACTTAGGTGTTACCACCTGTGCTCCAAGCAAGGTTCTGAAACCTTTCCTTAAGGAACCACTTAAAGGAAATAAGTAGTGGAGTATTGAAATAGGAAATTTATTCATTGGGGCCAAATTTCAGAAGAGAGTAGAGATTCAGGGAATCCATCCAGCCTCATCCTCAAGTGAGATTAAAGGGACTGTGTGCTCTTAGCTGCTCTCATGAAGTTGTTGCACTCCTCACCACTGATCTATCAACCTCTGCACTTCAGGATCAACTTCTAAGATAGTTTGACAGATTTTTGGAATGGTGACATCTCTTTCTGTTAGTTAATTTCTTGCTCTGACTTGTCACTGTCATTCTTTTGGGATGAGATTATTAGAAAAATTTGCATCCCTCTGTGTTCCACTGTTTCAATAATCAGATAGTCAGGATGAAAGACCCAGTGTGTCTGCATTTCTGCCTTGCCAGTTACAACTGCGTTTTATATGAATGTCACTTCTGTTATCTCTCTTTAATTTTGCCTTCTTGATATACTTCAAGAATATGAATTTAAATCTAATGCAGGATGATAAACTGTAAATAAAGCTTGAGTGATTTAATGTTGCGGCCATACATTTCTTAGAACAACTTTCTTTGGTAATATTTTCATCGTTACTGACAATTAATGAAAATTTTCACTTTAATAGTCTTTAAGTATTATTTTTTGCAGAGATTCTTTTACAGGGAAAATACACTAAGAATTTCAGAATAATGTTTTCAAAGAAGCTTCCCCTAAAATTCAGTCAAGAAAAATCAACAACAACAACCTCAGCTGAGCACCGTTCAAAATGAAATATCATTCAGAGGTCATAGGATGGTAGCACAAATCAGATTCAGAGAAAGAAAAATCAGGTGCGGCTGTATTGCTTAGCAAGGGAGAGATGACATTTCAGCTGGACCTTCAGAAAGATAAGCATGGTATCTATCTTGGGAAAAATATCCTGGAAGCAAGCAAACATTAAAAAAAAAGTAGCCAAAGTCTATCTTTTTTTAAAAAGAATTTTTTCAACCATGACCAAGGTGATTTTACACAAAGCAAGGCAGAAAAAGTTAGATTTGTTGGAATGGATCAGAGGGTGAATATAATAAGTAATTTTAAAATGTAGTTTTAAACCTGTGGGGAGGCTAGGGGTCAGCCTGTGGGGAATAGAAAGTTCCTAAATATTTGT
Source organism: Rattus rattus (assembly GCF_011064425.1). NCBI lineage: Eukaryota > Metazoa > Chordata > Mammalia > Rodentia > Muridae > Rattus > Rattus rattus. The sequence continues at coordinate 161,733,212 of NC_046156.1, forward strand.
GAACATAGGGATAAAAGGTAACCAGGATATACACTGTGAATTCATTTGTGTGCTTTGACAAATTCTATTTAATTGAATAAAAGGACATGGGGGTGTAAACGTTTTCTTAATTCAGAAACAGTGTTTATTTAATAAAGTTGCATTAGAGTGGAAAGTATGTGGTGAACTCTTAGTGGGGCAATGCCAATTTGTAGGTAACATTATTTTAGGACTAAGGGTCTCACAAAAATGAGAGTCCAACTTCTCTTTGTTTTGTTTCATTTCATTTTGTTGATATACACATAATGTAACAAAATCACTGAAACTTACTGTAGCAAAACTTATTGAATGTAATAGAAATAAAAAAACTGAAATTTTCACCTCAGCATTACTAAATATTTTTAATACACATATATCCAAGTGGTTTAAAGTCATGCACAATATAGAGGAAAATCTCTTTTTTATATCTGCCTAATATATTTTGAAATAAAAAGGTTGTTACATTTACCAGTCACAGTAAACATTACAGTTGATATGATGTGGGAAGAGACAAGAGGTTTATTGAGCTGCTACTGACTGTACTACTTACTGATGCATTGATTTAAAGAAAAGAGAAGGAAGACGTTGCATTAAAAAGAAGGTGAGCAATAAAACAAATCTCATCTCTTAAAAGAAGAAAGGTTCAAATATGGTGGGATGGTTAGTATTATTTTCCCAGAATCAGTTGATTCTATTATAATAGGCAAACTCTTTAAGTAAGAGATAAGAATCTTTCTCTAAAGCTTGCTTCTCCACTCTCTGGATACTACTCAATCACACATCTGACCTCCATGCTAACTTGTTTTCCTAAGATAAGATTTTTATAGATGATTTGAGAATTTCACATCAGATCCTCTTGTAACACTCAATTTCTAGTCCCCCTAGGGGATTCCATTCTCCCAGTACTCTCCATTCTTTGTGGCCACTCAACCCCTACACCCCAAGACAAAGAAGAAGAATAAAGAAGGAGGAGGAGGGGGAAGAAGAGAAGGAGGAAGAGGAAGAAGAAGAAGAAGAATAAGGAGAAGGAGAAGAAGAAGAGGACGTGGAAGAGGAAGAAGAAGAACTTTGCCCATATACTCACCAAAGAGTAGTCCAACTCCTAGTGGATATCTTTTTAAAGTACACTCTGTTCTGCACTCAAACTTCTGACAAAAGTCATCAGTTGTAGAGAGCCTCTATTTGGCATTCATATCGTCCTGAGTGAGATAACCCAATTACAAAAAACACACATGATATGCACTCAATGATAAGGGAATATGAGCCCCAAAGCTCAGAATATTCAAGATACAATTCACAGAAGCTCAAGAAGAAGGTCAACCAAAGTGTGGATGCTTCAGTCCTTCTTAGAAGAGGGAACAAAAATAATTATACGACAAAATATGGAGACAAAGTCTGGAGTAGAGACTGAAGGAAAGGCCATCCGGAGACTGCCCATTCTGGGGATCCAGCCCATATACTCAAAGCCTCCAAACCCAATCAATATTGCTGATGCCAAGAAGTGCATGCTAACAGAAACCTGATATAGCTGTCTCCTGAGAGGCTCTGCCAGAGCATGACAAATACAGAGGCAGATTCTCACAGCCAACCATTAGAATGAGAACAAGGTCCCCAATGGAAAAAGTAGAGAAAGAACTGAAGGAGGCGAAGAGCTTTGCAACCCCATAAGAGCAACCATACCTACAAACTAGAGCTCCCAGGGACTAAAGCACCAACCAAAAAGTACACATTGACAGACCCATATCTCCAGCTGCATATATAGCAAAAGATGGCCTTGTTGGGCACCAATGGGAGAAGAACCCCTTGGTCCTGCCAAGGCTCAACCTCCCCACTGTAGGGGAATGGGTGGGGGAACACCTTCATGGAAGAAGGGGAATGGGAGATGGGATGAGGGTTTATGGACTGGAAACTGGGAAAGGGGATAACATTTGAAATGTAAATTTTAAAAAATCCAATAAAAAGAGTTCTCATTGATGATTTCTTGTCTATGCTATTACTTTTAAAGGAAAGAGTGGAATACTGCTACAGGTTATTAGAAGAAGAAAACTTTCTTTCAACTGTAAGTCTGCAATCATCCCTACCACTGCAAAAGTTGCTTCCATGCCTTTTACAGTTAGCGGGGTCATGGATTATGGGCATCCATGTGGTTTCTGACTACATAACAGATGTTGACATTTTCAACGACATTACTTGTTGCTTTGTCTTGTACATTCTCCTGCTGCTATTAGATGCATGACTTTGCCAGACGTTGGTATTTTTCTTTTCTTTTCTTTTTATTGTTTTTTGTTGTTTTGCTTTATAATTTTATTTTTATTGGATATTTTTAATTTATATTGCGAATGTTATTTCCTTTTCCAGTTTCCTGGCAATAAGCCCTCCATCCTATCCCCTTCCCCTTCTTCTATAATGGTGTTCCCCCTCCCCAAAAACTGTCCTCCCCTCACCCCCATGTTACACTTACACTGGGCGGTCCAACCTTGGCAAGAACAAGGACTTCTCCCATTGGTGCCCAGCAAGGACATCCTCTGCTACACATGTGTGTGTAGTCTTTGGGTAGTGGTTTAGTCCCAGGAAGCTCTGCTTGGCTGGTATTGTTGTTCTTATGGGATTGTAAGCTCCTTCAGCTCCTTCAATCCTTTATCTAATTCCTCCAACCAGGACCCCATTCTCAGTTCAGTGCTTTGCTGTGAGCATTTGCCTCTGTATTTGACATGTACTGGCTGAGCCTCTCACGAGACAGCTATATTAGGCTCCTGTCAGCATGAACATCTTAGCTTCATAAATATTATCTAGTTTTGGTGGCTGTATATATATGGGCTATATCCCCAGATGGGCAGACTACGAATAGCCATTTCTTCACGCTCTGCTCCAAACTTTTTCTCCATATCTTTGTTTCCTATGAATATTTTTGTTCAGCCTTTTAAGAAGAACTGAAGTATCTGCACTTTGCTGGTCCTTGAGCTCCATGTGGTTTGTGGATTGTATCTTGGGTAATTCGAACTTTTGGGCTAATATCCACTGATCATTGAGTGCATACTATGTGTGTTTTTCTGTAATTTGGATGCCTCACTCAGGATGATATTTTCTAGTTCAATCCGTTTATCTATGAATTTCATGAAGTCATTGTTTTTGATAGCTGAGTAGCTCTCCATTGTGTAGATGTACCACATTTTCTGTATCCATTCCTCTGTTGATGGACATCTGGGTTCTTTCTAGCTTCTGGCTATTATAAATAAGGCTGCTATGAACATAGTGGAGCATGTGTCCTTGTTATATGTTGAAGCATCTTTTGGGTCCAGGAGATTTATGGCTGGTTCCTCAGGTAGTGGGATGTCCAATTTTCTGAGGAACCTTCAGAATGATTTCCAGAGTGGTTGTACCAGTTTGTAATCCCACCAAAAATGGAAGAGTGTTTCTCTTTCTCCACATCCTTGCCAGCATCTGTTGTCACCTGAGTTTTTGATCTTAGCCATTCTGACTGGTGTGAGGTGGAATCTCAGGGTTGATTTGATTTGCATTTTGCTGATGACTAAGGGTGTTGAGCATTTCTTTAGGTACTTCCAGCCATTTGATATTCCTCAGCTGAAAATTATTTGTTTAGCTCTGTACCCCATTTTTAATAGGGTTATTTGGATGTCAGGAGTCTTGAGTTCTTGAGTTCTTTGTATATTTTGGATATTCGCCCTCTATCAGATGTAGGAGTGGTAAAGATCTTTTCCCAATCTGTTGGTTGCCAATTTATCCTAATGACAGTGTCTTTGTTTTACAGAAGCTTTGCAGTTTTATGAGGTCTTATTTGTGAATTCTTGATCTAAGAACATAAGCCACTGGTGTTTTGTTCAGGAAATTTTCCCCGGTTCCCAGGTGTTCGAGACTCTTCCCCATTTTTTCTTCTTTAGTTTCGGTGTACGTGGTGTACCTGTGGAAGTCCTTGATCCACTTGGACTCAAACTTTGTACAGGGTGATAAGCATGGATCGATATGCATTCTTCTACATACTGACCTCCAGTTGAACCAGCACCATTTGTTGATAATGCTATCTCTTTTCCACTGGATGGGTTTAACTCCGTTGTCAAAGATCAAGTGACCATAGGTGTGTTGGTTCATTTCTCAGTCTTCTATTCTCTTCCACTGATCTACCTGCCTGTCTCTTTACCAATACTATACAGTTTTTATCACTATTGCTCTGTAATACTGCTTGAGGTCAAGAATGATGATTCCCCAAGAAGTTCTTTTATTGTTGAGTATAGTTTTATCTGTCCTTTTTTTGTTATTTCAAGTGAATTTGCAAATTGCTCTTTCTAACTCTATGAAGAATTGAATTGGAATTTTGATGGGGATTGCATTGAATCTGTAGATTTCTTTTGCCAAAATGGCCATTTTTACTATATAGTAATTTTTCTTTTTAAAATTATTCTTTCTTATCTCTGTGTATACTTTTTTATAATTTTATCAGTGAGACTGACACCCCTCAAAGCTACCCCACTTTCTCCTTGTGCAAAGGGTCTATGACACTATCATATATTAAATATTATTCAATTTGTATTAGAAAATATGTATGACTCATACTAAAATACTATTTTATATGAGGGGCTTAAACACCTTAGCACTTTGTTATTCATGAAGTCTTGGAAAAACTTTTGTGAATTCCAAAGGAAAAACACATAGGTGAAGCAGTGCAGGGCCATCCTTACTAAATGTTGCTCTGAATTGCTACTGCATGTATGATTCTTTCTGCATGAGGAAAGGACCTAAGCCTCTCTTTCAGCAGAGATGGGACAAAGGATGATAATGAATAGTATGGAGTGTCTATGAAGCTCTGGCCTAATAATACTTCATGTGGTCATTGCAGCCGTCCTACAGTCCTCTTAGTATGAACACTAATCTCCATTATAGATACTCTCAGGACATTGGTATCCATACAGTGAACATCACAAAGACAAAACGCTTAGATCTTTTGTGAGGAGTTTCCACTTTGAAAATGTAATGAATACCTGATTCATCAAATGTCAGTAATGAAATAAAGAATAGTAAGGCAGAGATTTTAGGAAACATTCGAACACAGCCTTGCCCAACAATGCACTAACAAAAATGAACCATTAACCTATCGAACTGTAACATTTGGAGCATTTGTCCAAGTTTTATGAAGGATGTCACTGAGTGAAAACTATTGAAATTAGATGCAAGTGTTAGGTGGAGACAAATCATCTGAGGGCAGTTTACAGGCTGTGACTAGAAGGACATGGAGAACCTGGGGCATAAAGCAGAAATATGCTGTTTTTCCCAGTCTATAGCAAAGAGGAAAGAAAAGACCAATGTCAGGGTAGAATAGACCGTAGGCTTCTATAGAAACCCATAGTGATTGATTCTTTTCCTTCCAAGGGAAGTTTAATGTAGAGATACACATGTTCAGAAAGATAGTCAAAAGCAGCTTTGTAGTTATTCTCTATGATGTGAAATGTAAATTTTATTTTCAGGACATTGAAAAATCATTAAATCATTAAAACTCAGCATGCAAAGGTGTTAGTTGCCAGGCCCGATGACCTGAGATTGATATCTTGAACCTACATGTTGGAAAGAAAAGACAATTCCTGGACGTGTGCTCAGACTTACACATTTATGTTAGTCAGATCCAATGCATATTCACAGCACTAAGCAACTAATGGAATAAGGAACAAACTTTTTAAAATGTAGTATGTACAATAACCATTTGATTTAAATGTATGTGGATGTAGCTCATATGTCCTTGCTCTCATATTTAGGGGAAATCCTAGCAGTTGAGACCTTTTATTTAACAATAATGACTACAGTCTTGCACAGTGAAAGAATTCCTTAGGTATTTGTTACTATTGGGGGATATATTTCGAGAGGGGTGGAGAAATACCCATCAAAGACCAGAAATAATGTTATTTTACATAAAACTGAACACAAACCATGAGAAAGTTGAAGTAATTTCCTAACTGTCTAAATACTCCTTACATTCTCTCATGCTCTGTGAATAAACTGCCACAAAATTTTTATAACTCTATGCATTATGGTGTAGCTTTATTAAAAGCACAATCCTTGCAATTACGCGAGCAATTATTATTTTCCTGTTTACAACGTAAGCATAAGATTTACTGCAATTGTTGTTCAGTGTAACAGTTTTCGAGAAAATCAGTGCACCACGTCCTTTATAATTTCTGCCACTTATCATAGCACTTTTATTCATAAGATTAATAATCTATTTCCCAGCATTTTAGTTAAAGCAAGCTTAAGATTAGCATTGACATGAAATAATAAATATTTTCCCTTTTTTTGAATTCCAAAACCTCTTTTCTTTAAAGGTGTCCTCTATTTTACAATGACTGCATTTGTGTGGCAGAAATAATAACAGGTTGCTTTCATTCATCTATTATCAAAATTTACAAATTGTGCCTTGTCGCTGGTTATAATATTGTGAGGTAAATCGAATTGAGCATAGAAGGAGACTGAAATCTTCTACCTTGTGAGTGTTTTGGTGAGGGTGGGTCACTCCTTAGAAAAAGTAATCATTCAATTAAATAAAGAAAAAAATTAAATAAAAAATTTAAGTACATATTTAATTAAAGAATTAGTATATATCCTATGTGAAAAGAAGGCTATGTGAAAAAATTGAAAAGATAAATTGGAAAAATATGACAAGTATTGTTCATGTATATTCCAGCTATAAATTTAATATTTTCATGCAATCTTATAGATGTAGACATTCTTTAGATACAGCTTTCTTGGAAGTAAAATAACTTTTAAAAGTGTTCTCCCTCCTTCTTTACAGTAAATACTTTGGTGCACATCTCAATAGTATTAGGGTACCATATGAAAGCTGTATAGTAATTATCATATATTATTTTGTTGAATACTTTCCATATTATTTTGAGATGAGATTCACTAGAATTTCATTTCTGTTAAAAGAAATACATAGGTCTATACCAGGAACTCTTTCCATTCATACCAAATATACCTAATTTTCACAGAAAAAGAGTCTATTTATTCTGTGATGTAAATTGAAATAATTTTAAGGTAAACTTTTTAGTAATCTGAAGTTTGAATATTTAGTTTGTGGTTAGAATGGCATGAAAGCTTATATAGAAATTCTTGTAGGGCACCACTAAAAAGTGTCAGTTGATGTCACACCATGTTTCTGTAATGTCCTCATCTTCTCATGAAACATAGCAGATTATGTTAAGATACAGAAAAGAGAAGTTTTCACGTAAAAGGCATTTTTAATGCAGAGAAACTGCAGGGCACCATGATAGCATGCATCTATCTACAGGGTCAATATTTTTATATGCTCAACTACTCATCTTTAGAAAATCCTCACTGTTTTACCTTGGAAAAACAGTGTGGTTAAGATACAAGCTGTGCCTCTGTACTTTTTGCATTATGAAGCTCTAACAGTTACTGTATTTAATTAAGAGTTTAAAAGAGGACTTTGGTCAAATTGGTATATTCCTAATCACATAGGATCAGTGTGTATAAATAAAGAAAAAGACATCAAAAAATGCTTTCTCACATGCACAAAGAACAGGAGATATGAGGAAACATCAAGAATACACTCATGACTGCTCAAGAAGAGTCATCTCCTCAAATACTAGTCCTCAGTCTGAGAACTTAAGGCTCTAGAATTGGGGGAAATGTTTCTGTTGTAAATTTGACCCTATGGTTGTTTCTGTTATGGTAATCTTCCTGATGTATATATATATATGTGTGTGTGTGTGTGTGTGTGTGTGTGTGTGTGTGTGTGTGTTATAAGTGTTATAATAACCAAATAATACATACATACATACATACATACATACATACATACATACATACATGTCTGTGTGTAGGTTTATTTGGTACACAGAGAGAGTTTTGAGAGGAGAAAGATAGAAACACAAAAGAAATAAAGGAAGAGAGCTGGATGTAAAAGGATCAAAAATTAGACACATTCTTTATGGTAAAGAAAAATGAACATATATCTATTTATAATCAATCTTGCTTCATCATTTTGAACCAATAAAAGTGCAGATAAAATGTGGGAGAAAAGGAAAAAGGGCCCATGGTTCCCAGATTTCTAAAGTCATAGTATATGAAGTTCTTCCAGTTTTATGAGCATTTTTGGAAGAATTAAAAACCAAGCTGTGTGTTGTATGACTAGAAAGTATGAATGAACTGACCTAAAAGGTAATTTGTTGAATTGCCTTCAAAGTTGTGACATGTTGAAGGGGGCAGTAAAGACTATTAGTGATTGTACATTTTTCATGCTCATCCAGATTTAAAAGCAACACCCAGGAGATTCAGAATAATCTTTTGTGTGTTGATTTTCTTTTCATTAACATAAAAGTTGACATCGTGCACTATAACTTGGTATATCTTCTCATAAAACTACATGTTTAATGGTTCAATATTTGCCTTTTAAAGTTGTGGTTATAATAACCAAATATGGTCATGTAGGGTAAGGTACAGATATACTATCTGGTATTGACACCAACTGTATCTTTGGAGAATTCATTACCATGGGACTTTTGTGTCAAAGCATTTTCCTTGCCTGCTTGTTCAAGTTATTTACTGATGAGATTACTGTCCTCACAGCAGCTTCCTTGTGTTTTCTATCTCTAACGTTGAACAATGAGCAAAAGAAAAAATGAAAGCATCACAAAATGGTCTACAGAATGAAAAAGACATTGAAACGATTAGCTGGAAAACTATTGAGCAGAAGTTCAATTACTGTGTGTGAAAAAGTGAACTAAGAAAATGCAGCCCTTCCTGGCTCATGCCTTCCCAAGCCCCTCACCAGCAATACAGTTCGAGTTACTGTTAACATTTAGTGACAAATCCTAATGGACAGCAAATTGTGCCACCTCTAAAGAAATGGATGACAGTCAATGCCTGGGGTTCTTAAGGCTTAGGCAGAAAGATGCCTTTCAGGGAAACGGAAACACAAGATTGCAAATGATTTCTGCTGGGGGGCGGGCAGTCTCAACACAGCTGAAGCTGTCTTCTAACAAGCTGAGGCCTGAAGGGCAGGCCTTCCTCAAGGAAGAGTCTATGCACCTCTGTTGTATAGAGCTTCAAGCAAGTCATTACAAGAAAAGTTTAAAATGTATTTTTAACACAAAAAATAAATCTCCCAATTGCACATTCTAATAGTTTTCCGAATGTGAAATCATCGCTGCTGGCAAAGCTCTTTGGAAATGTTAAAAGGAGACACCCCACTGTATCCGATTGCAAAGGATAGGGACAGCAAGCTACAGGAGTGGGCTAAAAAAACTGAATGACCATCGAGGCACCGACTTTTATCTGCACTGTTAGGAAAACGGGGATTGTTTTGTACTTCCGTTTAAATGTTACATGTTTACCTACATATGTGACAAAGGCTTTAAATATTCATGACCTTGTTGCATTACAAACAAGTTTTATACAAATGTTTCTCCGAGGAAAAGAAATAAAATCTCATGACAGTTCTAAGGAGCTTTAAAAGCACGAACTAGGGAGCACCCTCATAGCACGGGGGAGGGGAAGAGGATAAGGATTTGTATAGGGGAAACTGGGAAGGGCGATAACGCTTGAAATGTAAATAAATAAAATAACCAACTTTTAAAAATGAAATAAATAAAGATTTTCTTAAAAAGCACAAACTATTCAGCTCCTTTTCCTGGTTGTATGTAGCCTTTATTTTGTTTTTTTTTTTTGTTTGTTTGTTTTTGGTTTTTTTTTTTTTTGGTAGTTTTCTACTCTTAACCTTCAGCCATTATTTAAAATTTACAACTTTCACCTCAACCAGACTTAGAGATTACAGACAGTTTACACTAGAAAAAATGTGACTGACTATGTTGCAGAAACATAGGTTCATGCTTTTTCGATTTCCATATCCTAACATGGTTCCATGTTACCGCTGTCATTAAGATTTACCATTTTCCTTTAGCTCCTTACTAAGGAATTGTGTGTGCTTATGTTCTGTGTGTGTGTGTGTGTGTGTGTGTGTGTGTGTGTGTGTGTGTGTGTGTGTGTGTGTGTTTGGAAATAAATTGGAATTGTTGATTGAAACTTATTTGCTTTGTCTGTCTTTATTATTCCAGAATTTTCAAGCTTATTTTTTTTAAATCATATTATTGGTAAAAACAAAACATACAGCAAGATTGAATTATTAGCTATAGACTGGTATTTTATTCTACCTCTACTTCATAGAAGAAAATAGGTATCACTTTTAATAAATTTTGTTTTGAAGACAAAATTCCATTATGACATTGGCAATGGCTACACAGATAGAGTCTAAATATTCAAGGTTTAATACATATATGTTGCTGGAATGTGCTAACATTAAGGTGGCTCCATGGTTAAAATTTTTGCTTACTGCATAATAAACACTATAAATACTATAAAATGTTTGTTTTGATATATGAGGATTAATAAAATAAATGTAATATATATATGGTTTTTAAATATCCTATATTTTAATTATTTTTTTCAAGGTAGTGTTTTTCTGTGTAACTCTGGATGTCCTGCAGCTCAGTCTGTAGAATGTGCTGGCCTTGAACTCACAGACACCTGCCTCTGTCTCATGATGGCTGGGATTTTATATTTTCTTAAATAGGGCGCTAAGAATAATATTTTTTGCCATAAGGTCAATAACAGTTTGCACACACATTTCTGCTGTTAGATGAGAACACTTAAAACCAGGGCATACAGCCACACGTCTCCTTACCCAACTACTGCATTTCTTTGTAGTAGAAAAACACCAGAATCTCTGTATACATGAAAGTCCAAAGTCTGGACATCTTGCAAGTTACCTTAGTTAATGACAAATACTATATGGGTAAGATGTGTATCCCTGACACTGTTTAGAATGCTCTAACATATCTATAGTGTTAATGCATTCATGAGTTTTTAAAACGCATTCTTGGCACTTTCCATTTTAGTTTAGTCTGTGAATAATTCTCAGCCATAATTACAAAGCAGTCTGAATTTTCCCACTTTGAAATCAATCATTTAACACCTGTTCAAAAGTAAATAAACATTAATTGACAGTTTTGTTATTATTCAAACACCCTACCTTTAATTAATTCAAGAGTGGGATTCTCAGTTCAGCTCTTCTTTCTTTCCACCCCAAGTGAAACAGCTTTAAAAATAAGAGCTTCTAATAGCAATGTAGGATCTTCTCCCTTTGATATTAAGGTTTACTCTGTACTTTTCAGATTTATATAAAGTTACATGACAGGGTATCATTTATGATACCCCCTTTTTTCATGCAGGAGAAGAAGAAAGTGTTTTCTTTCATTTGCTGTTCTAGAAAGCAGCAAGACAATTAACACTCTCCTCTGACTTGTGATGATGAGAAAAACACACTCAGGCAGCCAGATGGTGTTGGTGGTTCTGAGACTGGAGGATAATATAAATGTTCCATCACGGCAGGATCCACTATCCATCGATCAAGGGTCTATAAAATCTGCTCGGCATGAACTCACGTTGCCAAGCAGGCTTTCTACCTCAAATCGGTTTCTATTATTTTATTTAAAAATGGTAGGAATGGTAGAATATACATATTTCTATGTTTTTCATTTTCTGTACTGTTCCATTGACACACATAATTAGCATATTTTACATAGATTAAAAGAACAATTCATTATATATTGTAAAAGAAGTGAGGTAAATATTTGTGTATGAAGGAAGGCATGTGTATATATCTGTGTGTGTGCTTGTGTGTGTGCATACTAATATTTGCTCATGTTCTTTGGCAGTCAGAGAACAACCTCAAGTGTCTCAAGTGTCATATTCCAGGTGCCATATCCCATATCCTTGCTTTATGGGACAGGATAGCTCACACTTCCATGATAGATAATCCTGAGTGACCAGTGAGCCCATGGATGTACCGGCCTCTGCCTCTTTGGTGTTGTATGAACCACCTTACTCTGCTTTCAGCATGAGTTCTGGAGATCAGACTCGGGCTCTCATGATCACAAGGGAGTTTTATTGACTGAGTTTTCTCCCCATCCTAAAACAACTATTTTCTTCCAAATTCTCCCAGCTTTTCTCTTATGTTGGTGTTAGCTTGTACTTGTCCAATGTTCCTGTCTAGAGCTTTATATCCTAAAACCATTTCCATCATACCATTTTGTTTATTTCAGTGGTTCTTAACCTTCCTAATGCTGTGACCCTTTAATACAGTCTCTCACGTTGTAGTGACCCCCAACCATAAATATGTTTGTGTTGCTTCTTCATAACTCTGTTTTTGCTACTGAGAAGTATTTCAGTTCCTAAGATTATCTGAAATATGTGTTTTCTGATGATCATGATCAACAGGCTGGAATCCCTGTTTAATTCTCATTATCTCCTTGGACCTCCATATTAACTTCATGCAATTAAATAAGCAAAAGTTGAGGAAAGGACACTAGTCAAGATAAGGTCTCATAGCTGGCAATTTGCAAAAGGAGAGGGCATGGATCTTAATTATAACACCACCCCCATACTTACTATTTTCATGAAATTTCCCAGGTTGAAAAACTGCAATTTTAAGGTATATTACCTAAATGTGAAAAGTGTGTGAGGCTTCCAGACCATGAAACCAGTAGAAGTAGTTAAACGCTTTGTAGTTGTATCTAAAGATAGTGTGAGGCATCATATGAAGGCATAGAATAGAGATCTGAAAGAACAACCAGTATTCTTAACACATGAGCCATCTCTCCATCCTCAGTTTTCTAATCTTAATTAAATAGACTCTCATGTCAGCCAGGTAATACATGCTTGAGAGATGGCTCAGCCTTTAAGAACATGTACTTCTCATAAAGAAGAACCAAGGTCAATTGACACCACCCATATTGCACATCTCTAAAATTGTCTGTAGCTCCAGACATTAAAACAACACCTCAAGCATCTGGAGACATCTGCGCGCGCGCACACACACACACACACACACACACATGCACACACACACACACACTCACACATACATCTATTGAAAAAATGCTACATTATTCAATAGTAAATCTAGCATAAAATCTTTAAAGAGTATTAAAATATTATTTATTTTTATATTAGTATGCTTCTTTATATATTTCACTAGCATATACTGAAAAACTCAGATGGAGACAACTATTTTTACATGGAGGGGAATAAATTTTTAAATAAATGAATACTTTCTAAGACAATAGATATCATGTATGAGAAATAAAGAGGTTTAATTATCCAATAGGGTCCTGTCACAAACTAAACAGTAAGTGTTGTTCATGATGTTAGAGGTTTAATAGATACTGCTGAATTCAATTCAGAAAGCAACTGAACAGGGACTTTAATCTTTGTGCCCTTACTACCAAAAGAGAAAATGTAGTCCTAGAAGAGGTAAAGACTATCCTTTAATCCTGAAAATAAAATATCCAGACTCCCAAACAGACAGTAGTGAGAAGAGTGGATATCAATATATAAGACATAAAGTATTTGTATTCTGCCTCAATTATTGAAAAAGTATACCTGCAAAAAGGTCATGGGACAAATTAAAAAAACTTAAATAACAGAAATTTTCAAAATAAAGTGTTGTTGTACATGTTTTGATGATTTCAACTAGACAAATATACTTTGGAAATTACACAATGTTTTTAAATGTTAAAAGAAAAATTATGTAAAATGGAATTTATAAAACAAACACTATTTGTTCAAGAAAGGACACAACTACTATAATAAGAAAATAATAAACAAAAGCATAGAATTAGAGAATATATGTTTAAATGTAATAAATAATAAAGATACTTAAAGATAATAGTCTTATTATCATTAAAGAATATGAAGATAAAAACTAAGTGATTAATAGTATAAATATTTTTTTCTCTGAACAGTTTATTCCGAAGAAATATATGAAAATATTTTCTACCTTTAGTCATTAAGAAACTTCAAATCAACCTATGCCATAGTGCTATTTCTTTATTCTTTATTCTATATTACTGTAATCAGAAAGGAAGGCAATAACAAGGGTTAACAAGTACATAAAAAGATGGAAACTTCATATTTTGCTTAAGGCAATGAAAATAGCCCTGGTAATTTGGTAAAACAAGTTGGTTATTATTCAAAAAGTTAAATATTAATTATTCTATGGCCCAGCAATTCTACTTTTGTGCATTATTCATGATAGAAAAAAATGGAACCTACACTCAGTGTATTCCAAGTGATAACTGGTTGGACATACTATGTTATATACATAAAATTGAATCATTATTTACCAATAAAAATGAATGAACTGTCTATGCATTTATTAGCATAAATATCTCTTAAAGCCACGTCAAATGAAAGAATTAAACTTGGACTGTAAAAATCGTTCCCTAAGTTTAAGTATGTTAAAATTAATAATTGTACATATATCGTAGTTAGGTTTGCTATTGCTCTGATTGTGATCAAAATCAACTTGTGGAGAAAAGGTTTTTTTGTTTGTTTGCTTTTTGTTTTTGGCTTACATGTTCTGAGTCATATTCCACTGAATGATGAAGCTGGAACTGTAACTGACAAGAAATATTAATGCATGAGCTGATGCAGAAACCGTGGAGGAATGCTGCTTAGGCTTGCTCCTCATGACTCAATCAGCTTTGTTTCTTACATTGCCTAGAATAACCAGCTGAGGGTAGTACCATCCTCACTGTGCTGGGACCTCAGATATCAGACACTAATTAAAAAGATGCTCTACAACAGCTCTTTCTTACAAAAGTGTGTAAGGTTGCTATAACTTGTGCGAATAATATATAACTATAGCTAGTGCGAAGTTTACATTAAATGAGCCAGAAGTTGCGGTAATGTATGAAGGATCCAGTAAGAAAACCATACCTTTAAAAGCGTTGTAAAAAAGAAACCTGAGGGTCTATGACTAGAAGGAGGTTGATTTCAAATGAAGTATAGTTAGAGAATTTTGAAGAAAAATTTCCCTTTACACTCTACTTTCAAAGTCTATTAAAGAAAGTGGCACATACTGTCTATTTAGAACCTTTATCGATTCAACTGAAGGTTAAGATGTTCTTGTGTATAGATCCTGATTAAGGACTAAAATCGATTGACTGACAGCGTGTGCATCTCTGCAGGTCATGAAGTCTTGCATAGAAATAAAACTTGGATATAGTTTGTAAAAGCCAAGTTTTGTTTCTACGGCTAATTTTTTGAATATTAGAAATATTGAAATTTCTTTAGGAACTTTACAAAGACTTACAATCCTTACAGAAACTCCTTTAGTTTCGGTTCTGCTGGGATTTGAGAGCACGACAAAGTGTAATGTTCTTATATGCTACGTTTTCCTGGTGATTGTGTGAGACAGGGAAAATAGCAACACTTCCCATTCACCAATTATTCTAATGACATTGTTCGTCATCAGTACAATTTGCCTCTCAGGTTTTATTTAACATACTTTTTCGTTTTGTACTATTATTTGAAGACTGCTTATTAATTAATTTTTCTAGTCAAAATCTGGAGTTTTCACCCAGAGAATCTCAGAATGTGAGAAATCAAAGGGACAGTAGGAGGCCGAATGATAAGTGAAGTGCATGTTGAAAGATGCTCATTAAGGCCCATAAGTTCATTCTTAACTGCAGTTTTACAGCTGTGCTTTTATTGATAATGACTTTACATTAACAAAGAGTTTAACTAAGTGACTGTAGGGCGGTGATTTTTTTATATCCCTCATGTACATCTCAAGGCAAAGTGAATTCAAGGTTACTCTTGTAATATCCTTGCTTCTTATGAGTTGGAGCAGACAGAATCTCTGGGGCTTTGACAGCATGGGCGAGGTTGGGTGTCTCTGCATGCTTGTAGGACATCCTAAATTAAACCCTTTTCCCTCTTGAGATCTGATCTGTACAAGTCGTATTCTGAGTTATTCATACAATTTCAACTTTAGCAAGTAAGGTGATATAAAGCGAAGAAGGAAGAGGAAATCCTGATTTATTTCAGACAGTTAGCTCAATGTGCTTTTACTTGTTTGGGAAATTGCTTTTTCAATGCAGACAAAATTGTGTTTCACTGAAGTAATTCTGTGGGTTTGATGACACTGCAGTGGGTTTCTTCCTCTTATCTTCTGTAAGTGTAAATGAAATGCGAGGACAGAGGGATTACCATTATTTACTTGCCTTTATTGCTGCTCTTTCTTACCTCCTGCATTACATGTGTGTTAGCTGGAGTTACCATTTACACTTATTTAACAGTATTGACTGAAATAACTCTGAACCTTTTCCAGTGAGGACTGATTTAGCTACAAATCACTGTTCTGAGTCTGAAATCATTAATCAGCCTTAGGCAAGATCCATTATGTGGGATTTGAGCGTAGAAGAAATATTAACAGCTCCCTGGTAGAAATGTTGCCTCACATTGGCTGTGGCTCCCTGCTGGAGCAGCAAATTACCCTCAAGTAATAATTATAATACATTAGTAGAGGTTTAATTTCCAATAAGTGCTCCCGGTTTAAGAAATGGCAATCTCACCATGGCTCAGAGAACAATAGATCATGTTATCAGCAAGAATAAACCTACATGGAATTAAATGAGAGATAATAAAAAATTCATTACAGTTTAGAAATGTTAGGGAAAAAAAAAAGAGAGAAAGTAGGTGTTAGTTATGCTCTGGCAATTGTATAAGAAAACTTTGTGTTTATTGACCATGTCTGTGGAAGGTCTTGGGTTGGAAAATAAAAGTAAACACTGGTTTAGTCAGTTTCAATACTGTTAAATTACTAAGTGATATAGAGATTGACAATCTGGTTACACTGGTTTTCTTCCTAGGGGCATACCATACTGACGAATTGGAGTCATTCATGAAGAAATTGTTTTTCTGATCAACATGTGTAAACACATCTCTGAAAACAGAAGTAATATTCCAGGAAATCTTGAAGTATTAAACAAATGGAATTTCCCATAAAGTTGTTTCTGACTGAAATGGTTGTACTGTAGACAGGCAAACATGCTTTGAGAGTTAAGCCTGTAAATGGCTTACAAACATAATTGATACCTAGGAGGATTGAATTGTGTGAAGCTACGAAGGCTAAAGCTCCTTCCTTAAAATTCAGAATAAACTGTTCCTGTGTCTAAGGTTCATCCTAGGGGTATTTACAGTGTTTGCTGCAATTTCCGCCTTTCTGACATGAAGGATGCAAGTGTATCTGCCAAAGTAACACTGACTAAACTTTTAAGGAGAAAAGTTTTGTTCAAATTGTGAAAACTTTTACTTTTTTCCAATTAGCAAGTATCAAGCTTAACATACTGTTGCGATACTAACGATATTCTGAAATGCTACTATCTGAAGTGTATGTGTAAGTTTTATTTGCTGGATTCAATTGTTACCTTGGAGATTTACAGAATAGCTCACCCTTTCTTTTTTTCTTTTTTGGAATATATCTACAGTTTAATGAAGCACAATTTTCACTATAAATTATGTACAATGTAGAAATATACTCTCCTAGCATTTTAAAGTTTAGAAATAACTTACATAGTAACAGTTAGGGCTTAATGTCATATATTGAAACTTTTAGTAATTTATTGTAATGGAAGGAAACGACAAATCACATGAAGAAATGTGTCTCAAAATGGCCTGAGTATCATTTGGAGGAATGTAACCGTATGGTCTCCCATTTCTGGACAGCTGGTGCTGAGAGCAACAGAGGTGTTGTCAGCCTGTGAACATGTGAGCATCGAGTCTGGAGAGCAATGCAGCTCAAGCAGGGTGCAGGAAGGTTAGAGAGTCAAAAATACCAGATTACCGTTCCGCATTACTTACAAATAATACTTTAGGAAGACGTTTCCCAAGGCAGAGTGTATTATAGCATGTCTCAAAAGCTGCTAATAACCCACACCCCAATATTTCAAAGATGATAGACAAACCAACCTCCACCATGTGGTCCTAGAGGGACAAAGTCTGAACTAACTAAATACGAGTTCCAGCTCAACAACGGGCATGGGAGGTTCTGAGGATGCTATTTAAGGAGACATCTTAGGTAGTCTCACCCTTTCTACTTCATTCTGAACTCTAAACCTTGGGTTCTACTAAACTGTTCTGCCTTAATCTCCTCTCACAGATGATCGATTCAATCTGGCTTCTCTCAGCTTCTCACTGAAATTGTTCTGCTTTGCCTCAAATGAATTCTGGCAATCCGTTTTAGTCTTTTATTCTCTGGCTTGTTCTGTCTTCACACGGGTCTAGTTTGTTCTGTCTGCAACCTATCTCTGTAAATCAGTGCTTGTAAAATTGTGTTCTCTCTCTCTCTCTCTCTCTCTCTCTCTCTCTCTCTCTCTCTCTCTCTCTCTCTCTCTTCCTGCTCTCTTAAGTCACCTTGTTTTCCTGCAGATTCGCATTAGAGTCTTTCAAATATGCCTGCTTTATTCTACAAACCAACCTTCGTTGTTTGGGTTTAAAGGTGTGTATGCCTTTAAACCCAAACAAGTCAGATGGATTTAAAGGTGTGTTATTCCAGCTGTATCACCCAGATTTGGAAATTCTTTGTATGAGATTTCTTGCAAGAGCATCCATGTTGCTGGATTAAAATTCCTCTCCACTGAAGATTCCTTGTGATCAAGCAGTCAACACTGTAAAGATACCAGTATTTGAATAGCTGAACTCAATTCATCTAGGAACAAGTCTTAGTCCACTACATAAACCATTCCAGGTGGGCCTGCACTCAAAACCTATGCTTGGACAAATGAATTTCATATCATTGTAGAGTTTGTACTTTGTTTTCTATGTTCATGCATGTCTATGATTAGAGATTTTTTTCCTGGTATTTAACTGTGTAAAAAGCTAGATGTTTTGCTGTGAGACACAGCAAGCATAAGAAAAGTGTCCCCTCAAATGCATCCCTCATTCTACTCTCAAAGATGAACTAGAATTGAAAGTGTGTGTTTATTTGCTTTTAATCTTCCTAATTCTAAATAATCAGTTTAGGGGTTGGGGATTTGGCTCAGTGGTAGAGCACTTGCCTAGCAAGCCTAAGGCCCTGGGTTCAATCCCCAGCTCCAAAAAAAAAAAAAAAAAGAGAAAAAATCAGTTTTTAAGCTACCATAAGAAAGTATAGAGTTTACAGGGTAGAGTTAGAATTTAATTCGTAGAATGTTTGTCTATTTTGAACATGACTCTGGGTTTAATAAACATCATGAAGACAGGCAGGTGAAGGTTATCTTCAGCTACATAGCAAGTTAAAGACCTGAAGTTGCATCGGATCATATTTCCAAATATTAAAATAATGAGAATATTTCAAATTTTCCCATATTTAATGATAGTTTGTGAAAATATATTTATAGGCCCTTCTTTAATTTTGAGAAGAGGAAAACGTGTACTAATTATATGATACCAAGTATTTAATCAGCCTTTGACTTAAAACCTCTAAAACTTACAGTTGAAGGATGAACATGCACTACCCTTAAAAATAATGACTGTATAAGCTCATACAACCAAAGCAATGTGATGCATTCTGATCTTGTACCCATGCTTCACATATAATGAATCATAATGATTTCCATTAATTACCTGTAATAATATGAGCCAGACATACAACTCAAGTCTGTTCTGGCTTTGGCTGAAATAAGAAGAAATGCAATTAAAAATTATATCACAGCCTCATGACGATTTTACAGTATGGCTTTCAATAATATAATTTAAATATCAACTTATCATTTTATCAGAATATATACACACATGTGTACCTATGTCACATTAGTAAGTACAGAGATGCATATTCATTTTGCTTAAATAACTATTGCTGATATATACGAGAATATCATGAAATATTTATTGAAAGGCCTCTTTCCTTTTAAATTGTAGGTTTAAAGTTGTTTTATTTATAAATAATTCAGGGCATTTAACAGTAAGGAAATGAAAAAAGTTGATAGTTTTTGCAAATATTTTTCAGCCTATTAGCTTGTATTTGTGCTGTTTCAAAAACACTAATTTCAAAGTTATACAATATGTGGTAGTCTCAAAATTGCGAATAATTTATTATTCTCAATAAAGTACTTTAAAGTACTTTAAAGTCCCACCTTTCTAAACACTGAGATATTACAATAGTTGTAGATTAGAGAAGTTTCAATCACTCTATACTAGCTAAAAGTATAATAATGTAGTTTGATGACAACACTTTTCACACCTTAAGAGGCCAAGGATCAGTGATAAGCCATTCCCAGAAATCAATAGAAAAAGAGAAAATTGAATGAAAAAATGTGGATGAGAAACAATCAATTATGGTTTGCACCTCCAGAGAGCACTGAGTGGTTCCCCAAAAGTATGTTTTGTAGTAACTTCTGAAATAGCCCAACCTGATAACCTGTACACTCAACGTCTGATTTACAAGAGATATTACTAAATATCTGT
This sequence comes from Rattus rattus, assembly GCF_011064425.1. Taxonomy (NCBI): domain Eukaryota; kingdom Metazoa; phylum Chordata; class Mammalia; order Rodentia; family Muridae; genus Rattus; species Rattus rattus. The sequence goes on from NC_046156.1 coordinate 161,753,543, forward strand.
TCATTCATTGCCAGTGAAAGAAACAAGAACAACAACAACAAACCCAAAAGACAAAAAGAGTGAAAAACAAGCAAACAACAACAATAACAAAAACCACTCAACAAAGCAATGCCCAACAGTTGGATTTTACACTGAAAGCTGACATTTTTCAACTTGAGTCATCAAGCAAGTTTTCCAATAGCTCTGAGCTCATTTCTTCTTTTCTTATATTAAGTGTAATGCTTCTCCTGGCTGAGGCTGTTTGCTTTTATGAAAGGGAAGACACAGTGTAGTCATAATAACAATGAACAGTAATAGCAGAGGGCATAGTCATCAATAATTACAACAACAACAACAGTAAAACAGCAAGAGCTCTTTTACACTCAGCCGTCTTAGCAATGTATGTGTATTTCACAGAGTACTTTCCCCAATAACTGTATAAAATATTTATTACCACTGTCTTTGCTTTAGACTGCAGAGACTAAGGAATGACTAAGTTACGTTTCTAAGTCGTTCAGTCTGAGAATGAGTCGGGCCTAGAATCACGACTGTGTAATCTTCATTCCAAGCCCATAGGCCAGCAATCCCTGTCAACCTCAGCTCCTTTGTTCTGTGAATATATCCTGGTATTCTTCACATATGTTTATGGTAGGCATGATATTTATGGGTTTTTGTTGAGTAGGCAGGATTGTAGGCTTAGGTTTTTCAAAACTCACTTTAATTATGATCCTTTAACATTATAAATTCTCTGCTGGCCTACTACCTTCCAGACAAGGGAAAAGAAAGGTTAACAGTGAACAGTGGTTGTGGATCCGTCTAGAAATAATTTTTTTTTGGGGGGGGGCAATCCAAACTGCATTGTCAGCAGTCCAGTCCACTTGGCAAACACCGAACATGAAGTACTACAGTCCACTCTGGAAATACCAGACATGAAGTACTAGAGTCCACTCTGGAAATACCCGACATGAAGTACTACAGTCCACTCTGGAAATACCCGACATGAATGGGTAGCCGTTGCTTGATCCAAAAGATACTGGGAGTCTTTGCCTTTCAGCATGAGTCCTTGGAATTTTCAGGAATCAGCGGGAATACCACCAGAAGTTCCTTGATGTGTTTCTCTCTACAAGGTCTCAATAAGTGAAAAACAGTTAAGAAAGCAGGAAGAAGCAGTGCAAGAGCATCGTCCACTGTGTGCTGGGTTATACTTAAACACTTTCCAAACATCACTTGCCTCTCAAGTATTCATTCCAGCAAAGTATCACCGGCCCTTCTACTAGGCAACTTCCAGAGAAACACCATATGTCTGCTTCAGCAAAACATCTCATAACACAGGTACTAGAAACTCCCACTGCACAGTATGGTTCAGAGGGTTAAAGCGTTTGCTGTGTAAAACGAAGGACATGATTAAATTCTAAAATCCTATATTTGGGTGCAGTGGTTGTGGTTTGTGTAAACCCACAATAACAATGAGGAAATAGGAGGAGGATACAAGACAGTCAACTTTAAGCTTGCTAGCCAGCTAGTATACTTACAAAGCAGCAGAAGTAAACAAAAAATTCATAGAATACTAGATGGAAGGCAGGAATTGATTCAGAAGTTGTCCTCTGAACCCCATGTTCCTCTGTAACACATACTTAAACAAGCTTTGTATCCATGTCTGTCTCTGTCTTATCACTGTATCTCTGTCTGTCAGTCTGTCTCTCTCTCTCCCTTTCAAAATCAAACATACACACTCACATATTTTATATATATATTTACAAATTTATATGGTTATTTATATTTATATTTATATAAGAAATAGATTAATATGTCATTTAAGACTATTTCTTTTATAGAGACCATCTTGTTATTTATTTAAAATTCTGTACATTAGGTAAACATGTCTTCACAATTTTACACATAGTGGTTTATTGATAATCTCTTCTCATGTGAATTATTGAAAGTGTAGAGGGAGAAAGACTATGTTTCACAAGCAGTTTAATTATATCAATTTAACTAATACTTTACAAAGTTATTACATAATTTTACTATTGACTTTAGTAAGCTTAGATCTGCTCAGCATTTGAAATAACATGATCATGGAGAATGAAAGTGTTAATTAATTTATTAATAGATATTCAGTATGGCAGATAGTCTAAGTTATAATAAAGTGTGCTTTTTTTACTTTCTTTAATTGAAAACCCTTGGAAAAGTTTAAATCCAAGATAAAACAAGCTTCAGTTTCCTCTAAAAATTATCTTTGAAAAAAATAAAGAAAGGATGGTTTCTTTATTATACTACGATATTATCATCACAGGTTATGCACAATTGACATGATTCACCATGCCGCCCTTTTTGACAATAATCCTTTTTTTCAACGTGTTATGACGATATGTGATACTTCTGTGATAAGCAAGATGACATCACAGTACTCAGTTATGAAGTGAATAGTTGTCATATCCTTTCAGCTCACCCACTGGCACCTATGTTATGGGACATTGTAGTTATGGATTTTTATAGGATTACAGAGCTGGTAACTAATGTGTACATTCCTCATCTGACTGTCCTATGGATAACGTCAAATATAGTCTGTAAATTTGAAAGTTGCATAAAGGCATATTGATTTTTAATTAGTGGGAAATGACTGCAATATAAAACAAAACATTCATTTAAAGTACTTAGGAATTCAAAACTCTAAATTCACACGTTACAGAATTATAGTGATGAAGGATCACATAAAAGATAAAGTAAACCATCCTTTGTGTCAATAAGTGAGGGAAATGCTAAGAATTTAGTTCTTTGATTATTGATTTCTTAGATACTGAAATTAGAGTATGAAAGTTTCTGAAACTTTCTGCAATAATTTCCATTATAACTCAAAAATATAATTCTAATAAGTTTAAGTAGTAAAATATAAGAATAAATACAGGAATAAACTAAAAGATAAATAATTAAATACATGCACTGAATAAATGTTATGAGACAAGAACCTCAAAATATATCATTGATTTCGTTTTGTGATCTTTTATCTACTCAATGGGGGGCTTGCCCTTAAGAGTGGGCCGTTTTCACAGAAAGAAAACTAATTTTTCATTTATACCTGCTTGCACTTGCAAATTGCTTCTGTCTTAGGGAGCTGGGCATGTGTTCACTTTTTCGTTTAGTTTACATTTTCCCATTAATTAATTAATTTATTTACATCCCTTTCATTGCCCCATCTTCTCACTGTCTCGCTTCACAGAGTTTCTCCTCCCATTCCCCTCTCTTCTCCTCTGAAAAGGTGAAGGACCTCCCCAGGAATCCCCGCCCTGGAACATCTGAAGGGCTAGGTGCATCCTGTCCCACTGACGCCAGACAAGGCAGCCCAATCAAGGGAGCACGATCCACAGTCAGTCAAAAGATTTAGGGAGAGACCCGATCCAGTTGGGGGACCTGCAGAAAGACCAAGTGTCACATGGTCTTAAGTCCATCCCACATGTACTTTTGGTTTATTGTTCAGTCTTTAAGAGCTTCCAAGGTACCACCTTAATTGACTCTGTTCATCTTTCTATGGTGTTCTCATCCCCTCTGATTCCCTCAATCCTTCTCTCAACTACCCCTTAAAATACTCTGAGCTCTACCAAATTTCTGTCTGTGTGTGATTCTCTACATCTGCTTCAGTACATCTACTACATAGAGCCTCTCAGAGAACAGTTATGCTAGGCTCATGTCTACAGGCATAACAGCCTATCATTAATAGTGTCAGGGATTGGTGCTTGTCAATGGGATGGGTCTCACATTGAACCAGTTGTTGACTGACAATTTTCTCAGTCTCCACTCCATCTTTGTTCCTTTAAGTCTTGTAAATGAGACAAATTTTTGGTCAAATGTCATGTGAACGGCTTGGTAATCTTATCCCTCCACTGGGGAGTCATGCCTGGGTACAGAAAGTAGTTCCATATCCCACTGCTAGGAGTCTCAACTAAAGCCACCCACATAGACTCCTGGGATTCTCCCTGATTCCAGGACTCCAGCATGCCCTAGAGATGTCCACCACAACTATCACTACCACGACCATCACTAGCCACAGATTTCCATTCATTTTCCTAAAACTTTGGCCCTCTTGTCTGTCCCCACACCTGACACTGAATCCCTGGTCAAATCCCGTCCCCACCTTCTTTCCCAACCAGTTGTCTCACTCTTTCTGCTTCTTATGACTATTTTATTCCTACTTCTAACTGAGATTCAAGTCTCCGTCCTTGAACTTTGTTTCTTCTTTAGGTTCTTTGAGTCTGTGGATTGTAGCATGGGTATCCACTAACCATTTTATGGTTAATGTCCACTTATAAGGGAGTATACATTATGTATATCATTATGGGTCTAAGTTACCTCATCCAGGATAGTTTCTAGTTCCATCCATTTGTCTACAATATTCATGATACACTTGTTTTTAATATTTGACATCTATTATGTAAATGGACCACATTTTCTATATCCATTTTTTTGCTGAGGGACATCTGGGTTGTTTCTAATTTCTAGATTTTACAAATAAAGGGGCTATGAACATAGAGGAATATAACTCCTTGTGATATGGTGAAGCATCTGTTGGCTATACACTCAGGAGTGGTATACTTGGATCTTCAGGAAGAACTATTTCCAATTTTCTGATGAACTGCCATATTGATTTCCAGAGTGGTTATATGTTTGCTCTCCCAGCAGAAATAGAAGAGTGTTCACATTTCTTTACATCCTCAATAGAATGTGCTGTTTCTTCGAATTTTTGTATCTTAGCCATTCGGATGGGTGTAAGATAGAATCCTGAGGATATTTTGATTTGCATTTTCCCAATGACTAAAGGCATTTAACATTTCTTTAAGTGCTTCTTGACCATTCAAGATTCCTCTATTGTGAGTTCTCTCTTTAGCTGTTACCTAATTTTAATTGTGTTATTTGGGTGGTTGATATGTAACTTCTTGAGCTCTTTATATATTTTGGATATTAGCTCTCTGTGGAATATAGGGTTGATAATCTTTTCCATGGTGTTTTGTCCTATTAATAGTGTCCTTTGCCCTACAGAGTTTTTCATTTTCATGTGGTCCTAGTTACCAATTGTTCATCTAAGAGCATGAGGCATTGGTGTTCTATTAAGAAAGTAGTCTCCTGAACCAATGGGTTCAAAGCTATTTTCCACTTTCTCTTCTATTAGATTTAGTGCCTCTGGTTTTATTTTGAGGTCTTTAACCATTTGGACTTGAATTTTGTTGCAGGTAGTAAATATGAATCTATTGACACTCTTCTACAGACATCCAGTTATATTATCATCATGTATTGAAGATGTTTTCTTGTTTTCCATTGTATGTTTGTGACTTCTGTGTCAAAATCAAATGTTCATAGATCTGTAGGTTTATTTCTGAGTCTTCAACTTAATTTCATTAATCAATTTGTATGTTTCTATACCAACACCATGCAGTTTTTATTATTATTTCTCTGTAGTACAGAGGTCACAGATTGTGATACCTTCAGAAGTTCTTTATTGTACAGGATTGTTTTAGCTATTTTGGTTTTTTGTTTTTCTATTTGAAGCTGAAAATTGTTCTTTCAAGATCTGAACAAAATTGTGATGGAATTTTGATGGGGATTGCATTGATCCGGTATATTTGCCTTTGGGAAAATGGCCATTTTTACCTTTTTAATCCTACCAATCAATGCACAGGGAATATATGTTTATCTTCTGATTTTTTTAAAGTCTTTTTCTTCAGAGATTTGAAGTTCTTGTCATACAGGTCTTTTGTTTGCTTGGTTAGAGTTACACCAAGATATTTTATATATATTTTTGGCTATTTTGCAGGGGGTTGTTTCTCTGATTTCTTTCTCAGAAAGGAAAACTGCTCATTTCTTTTTGTGAGTTAATGTATCCAGTCATACTAGGATATTCATTGCTACCTATGAGGTCAGAGTCCTAGTAAGAGCACCAGTGGAAGGGGAAGCCCTGGGTCCTGCTAATACTGAACCCCCAGTGAACTAGACTGTTGCGGGGAGGGCGGCAATGGGGGGAGGGTCGGGAGGGGAACACCCATAAGGAAGGAGAGGGGGGAGGGGGATGTTTGCCCGGAAACCGGGAAAGGGAATAACACTCGAAATGTATATAAGAAATATTCAAGTTAATTAAAAAAAAATGTATCCAGTCATTTTTCCTGAAGGTGTTCATCAGTTGTAGAAGATCTTTGGTTAAATTTTGAGGGGCATTTATGTATATTGTGATATCTTCTGCAAATAGTAGTACTTTGACTTCTTCCTTTCCAATTTGTACCCCCTTGATCTCCTTAGAGTCACCCTGATCCCTAATCCACACAAAGATTCAACAAAGAAAAAGAATTTCAGATAAATATCCCCAGTAAACATTGACTCAAAATATACAGTGTAACACTTACAAAACAAATCCAAGAATATATAAAAAATATCATCCATCATGAATATTCTTCATTCCAAGGGTTGTTCAATATACAAAAATCTATCAGAATAATCAACCATATAAAGAAACAAAATCACATGATAATTTTTTAGATGCTGTAAAATTCTTTGAAAAAAAATCCAGTACCCCTTTATTTCAAAAATCTTGGAGAGATCAGGAATTCATGGCACATACATACAATACAGTAAATACAATAAAAGTAAATATACAGTGAACAAATGGCTAACATCAATGTAAATGAAGAGAAACTAAAATCTATTCTACTAAAATCAGGGATAAGGCAAGGCTGTCCACTAGTTCTATATATCTCAATATAGTGCTTGAAATTCTAGTTAGAGCAATTTAAGTTTCTAATTGTTTGGATGCCTGTTTTTTATTGTTTTGTTTGTTTTGTTTTTAGTGTGCAAAGAAAAGGGGGTATATTTCATTGGAAAGTCTTTGAAGAATCTGATATAGGAGGTGATGAAAGGGAAAACATAATCAGAAAAAAGTATATGAAACAATACATGTTATTTGGTACTTTGACAGACAATATAGTATTTGATTTTTTTCCCTAAGGTCCCTGCATGGCCTAACTAGTCCCAGGTTCTTGCCCACATGAGCAGTGTTGAGGATGGATTCTATATCATGGAATGGGTCTTAAGTTCATTCTGATAGTGCTTGATTACTCCCAAAAGTTTGGTGATAACATTACACTGGTGAATGTTGCAAGCAGGTCCATTGGAGATTGAAGGGTTCAGAACTGGGTTGGTGTTTACCTTTCTCTTTGCTAGCATGAAAAGAACACTTCAGTACCATGAATATTATTTTACAGTGGTAAAGACTTTAGGTAGATACCAGCTCAACTTCTTTATTGATGAATTGTGTAAGTGGTATCATCATCAATACTGCTTTGTCATCAGTTGGTAGAAAACAGCCAACAGCCTTAGCAATTCCTTGAGTTGCTTGGGAGTTTCCATGGGGCATTAACCATGTTAGTGTTGGCCAAAAACTTGATAAAATGCAACCCGTTATTGATACTGGAAGCTTTGCTTGGTGACAAGAGATGTTATGTATGTATGTATACATAACATACTCCAGTTCCAGTATACTTATCCCCTTTTAAAATTTTTACATAATTTTTACTTTGATTATCATTATTTTTAGGTTGCAAGGCCTTTTAGATTATTATGGCTTCTGATTTTATGTTTCTATGGTATTCTACTGTGTGTGAAAAATGTGTCTTTGCATCTGTATATGTTTCTTCTACCTTTAGTTTGGCATTTTTTCCTTTGTTTTGTCCTCTTCTGATTTGTTTGGCTCTCATTTGGCTTCTTTTATTTAATTTTATATTGTTTTGATGCCTGCAAGATTTTTTAGTGGGAGAAAGAAATGGGGTATATTTGGACAGTCTGTGAGGAGTGTCTCAGAAGAGTTGTGGAAGATGAAAACATAATCAGAATACAGTGTATAAAACTATATATTTCCAATAAAAGAAAAGAAAAATATACTTTGAGAATTCTACTATCTTTATAAGGAGTGCTACAACACTTGTGTTAGATAGGGTTTTATTGTTGTGAAAAGATACCATGACCAAAGCTACTCTTATAAATACACCATTTAGCTGGGGCTGTTTTACAGGTTCAAATATTCAGTCCAGTCTCATCAAGACAGGACCATGACAGCATCCAGGCAGATATGGTGCAAGCTGAGCTGAAAGTTCTACATCTTCATCTGAAGGATGCTAGCAGAATACTGACTTCCAGGTAGCTATCTTGAGGATCTTAAAGTCCACAACTACAGTGATAAATCTACTTCAACAGGCCAACACAACTTAATAGTGCCACCCCTTGCACCAAGCACATACAAGCCATCAAATTTTACTCCCTGGTCTCCAATTGCTTGCTCAAACACATGATTCTATGGGGGGCACAACTAAATATAGCATAATTAAAACTACATTTAGTACAACTTCAAAGGTCCCCATAGTCTATACCAGTCTCAACAATATTCTGCATCTCCATGGATGATGTCATAGCAGTCTTCAGATCTCCACCTCTTTTTTATCTTTGTTGACTGCAACAAACTTCTTTCTCCTGAGCTGGTCTCATCCTTGTTAACAGTTTTCTTCAGTCGATATCCCATGGCTCTGGCATCTCAAACATCTTGGAGTCTCCAAGGCAACTTCAATGTTATAGCTCCTATTTCAATGTCTGGGATCTACATATGATTTTCTGGGCTCCTCCAGAGGGCTGGCATAACTTCTCCTCCAGTAGCACTCTAAGTTCAGATTGATCTCATCCACTGCTGCAGTTCTTCTTGGTGATCATTCCATGATACTGACATCTCCAATATATTGAGGTCTTCTGCTGCAACTAGGCTTCACCAATTGCCTCTCATCAAGGCAGGAGCATGACAACATCCAGTCAGGTACAGTGCAGGCTGAGCTGAGAGTTCTACATCTTCATCTGAAGGATGCTAGCAGAATGATGACTTCCAGGCATCTAGCTTGAGGATCTTAATGTCTACACCCACAGTGACACACTACTCCAATAGGCCCACACTTCTTAATAATGCCATTTCCTGAGCAGAACACACACAAACTGTCCAAACATTCTGAAGAGAAATTTTTCACATGCTTTCTTTGTCATGATATTAAATATTTAGCCTCTAACACAAGATATTTTATATAGTAAACAGTGGATTATAGAGGTCTTTTCTCATATCAGAGAAGGGTATCTAGTAATTAACTAAGTGAAATATATTTTGGAGCACATAGGTATTTTTAATAGTCCAACCCACCATATTCTTTGATGAAGCACAAAACCACTTATTGTGCAATAGACAATGCCTTTGAAACATATTTGGATTTCATGATGTCCTGAATACAGTGACAGCATTTGGGACCAGTTTTCTTATGCAAAGAAGAGAGAATTCTTACTCACTATTTTCATGCAATAGAATTTAAGTGTGCAAACAAAGAGACAGCCAGCCCCAATATCTCTGAGCTGAGATCCTGCTCTTTGACTTTTCAGAAGCGTGAAGAATTTTTGGTGAATTGTGCATTCTGTGTTTCTCATTCTTCTAGAGTTGCCCCAGCTGACAGAAACAAGGACAGAGAGTAGTTTGTGATAAGAAAGGGAGAAGCTAATTTCAGTCACCTGAGGAAATACATCAAGTAGCAAATCAGTAGGTATTTGGAGGGAATCAAAGCCATTGACATTGGGGAAGCCTTTGTATATGTCAACCTTTTGCCACTAAATACACTGTATCTTGTGTTGAAATCATCTCTCACCTCAGTTGTCAGTTTGGTGTTTTTGTGTCTTTTTATTCCTTTAACATTATTCCAAGGTTCTTTAAAGTTGTGATAGAGAAGATTGAGGATTTGATTGTCCATTTTTTCACATATGCAGTACATTGCATATGTACCTCTGCTGCAGTATAGAATAATCTCTCAATGAGTATAGTATTATTATGAACAGTTCAATATACTTAAAATGTTCCTGACTACTACTAAATTTTAGCTGCTTACCCAAGAAAAATGTCATGTAACATTATTTTCCACATTTCTTCAAAGAAAGACGTTATTCCAAAAATATCTTCAACTCGCTTATTTTTAAAATGAAGAGTGATTCTTAAAGAACGATTTTTTAAAATGCTCATATGACCTTCTTGCAATATAAGATGTAGAAGAGGTCCCAATTTTAAGATACTCTGTATTTTCTTCATATATTACTATGTGACAATGTGATCATCAATGAAATAGACTCCTATGCTTCTCAAAGGAAGTTTCCTGTTCACAGTAGCCCAAATGTAGCCCACAGTAGCCAGAATTCTCACAGAGCTGTATATTCTTTCTTAATGGCACATTCTCAGAGACAAACTGAGAAGATTCTGATATGAGGAACAACATGAAGCCATTTTGTTGTGCTTTGGGAAACTCATGGACAATCAACATCTATGTCAAATAAACAGGGAAGGAGAGTTATTTTAAGCTCTTTGGAGGAATTGCAATATTCTGTAGGGTTTCCAGACTATGTATTCAAATATTTTCCATATATCTATGCTGTATCCATGGAAGCCAAGACATGGCATCAGAAGTCTTGGAATTACACATTCTTTGAGCTTTCTCACAGATACTGTGGGGAGAACTTGCATAATCTTCAAAGAGATAGTGTTTTTGACCACAGAATCATGTCTCTAGCCTTAAGATGAGGTATGTTTAATGATTCTCTGACAGCCAAAAATATATATTTTTGACAGCTATTAAATTCTCTGATGAGTTTCCCCTTGGAAATTCTTATCAAAATATTTATACTGTGTTACTTATTTGATATTATAATATCTATGCACATCAGGTGACAATAATAATGAAGGGATCACATAGTAGGGAATGACCCATTTTAAAGTAATTGAGAACTGGAGAATAAGTACTATTATGTCTATATACTGTAAAAGAATCCATGAATATCATTTTCTCTAGAACTAGACTACTTTTAGTTCTTGATATTCTGTTGACATGGTATTTTCTGTGCAATTTCATGTATCTGAAGATACTATTTCAATAATAAAGTTAAAAGTGTACTATTGAAAATAGTAGCTCATTCTTTATTCCCAGAGCCATATAGAAATAGAAATAAGTGGATATATATATATATATATATATGATTGTCTAATGTGTTTCCCTTGAAAATACTTATCAAACTTCTCATGTAAAAACATGGCATATATAAATATATGTTCAAATTCTTCCTGAAATTTTAGCATTAATAACATTTGATTGTAAAACAATAAGCTGTGGCACACCACAGACATTAGACTCTGCTGTTTCTTTAATAGAATAGAATTATTTAGAAATTTTGTTAATGCATTTAAGAAGAATAATGTTTAGCAGCATAGTAATTTGATACTTTTATTTCCTCATTAACCAATTACTAACTAAGGAGATTCAGACATAAAAAATCTGCATCTTGAAGCCAGTTGGCTCCGGTACTATAGACAGTAAAGCCTATCTCAGAGGTACTTAAGTTATGATTGCCAATTTTCTTATCTGCATTACAATATGAGCATGAAAGCAGCTGTTCATCTATATTACCTGTCATCCTCAAGTATAAAACTGTGCTCAAGTTAATTGGTAGAAAATGTAAGAACTCCAAAGACGGAGTTTGTATTCACTTTCAGGAATACTTTCAGGACATACATAATTCTCAATAGTGTAGGGGAGATAGTATGAACTTAGGGATATATCTTTTTAGTAAGAAAAAAATCAATTACTATGTCAGCCCTATTATTTACAATAATATCAATTTTACTAACATACATTAATGTGAAATCATTGTTAAATTGCCTTTTTGTACATAATTCACCATTCTACAGTGGAAAGTTAAATAGAATTAATGTTAAGGCTAATCTAGTGTAGGTCATATACCCTCAAGTTAAATTCTTTGAAGACTTCATTGTTTCAGAAGCCAAAAGAACCCAACGGAGTGCAGAGAATTTGTATTCTTGAGCACTCCAGAAATAATCTTTGTTTTTCTGCCAAAAAGTTGTTTTTTTTACTTAAAATTATAATAGACTTTTGGGAACAACAAAATTCTGTTTGTTTAAAAAATAATCAATTTAGCTTCGGTGTAAACTTTATGAACTATTTTTAAGCAATCATCCAGCTGACAGTCTAAATTAAGTTGTGTGTCTGATATGTATTCTTTATTCGTTTAAGACTGCAGAATGACTACAGGTAGCTTTAGGTAGAGCAGTGATTGAATATAAGGTACTCAAGAGTGAACAACCAATGCTCAGAGTTAGAAAATAAATTATAGGTATCTACACACAAAAGGAGGCATTAAACAGAGTTTTCCATAATCATCAGCAATTAGTTTTCAGAGAGAAATGTTAATAAAAGTTGATTTCTATGCATAGTTACTTATCACCACTGCAAAAGTTCATTTGTTGAGTGCTGTATTAGCTATGATTTTCATTTCTACATAGAAACACTAACATGGACATTTATTTCTGGTGTTTTTGGAAACTCAGTTAGTTTATAAAGATGTTTGGTATGGCTGACAAGTGAAAGAATGTTTTGCTACAGCAAACACATGAAATGAGCCAGGATGTTTAGGAAGAATATAAAATATGACCCCACAAACAGGGTAGCTTGAGCACTGGTTCGCTTTGCTCTGCCTTGCTAGTCTTCACTCACTTCATGCATGTGCTCCTTGACCTTACTTTGTGTTGCTAAGCTTTGCTTCTGGTGACTACATAGAGGGAAACTTGCCTAAGAACTTCCTGCGATGTTCTTGCCACCTCTTGCTGCTTCTGTGGATTCTTGCCCATTGTCAAGCCTTGAGGTGTCTTCTGATTTGAATTGTCCTTGCTGATTCATGTGTGGTATCTGCCAAGTGACCTGGACTTGCAGCTGGTGATTCATGTGTGGTGTCTATTAATGGACTGGACACAGAACAATGAAGATTGGAATATCCAAAAATAATCATTTCTAAAGAGGTCCACCTCCACAGTAACCTAATAACCCTTCTTTTCCACTACCTCTGGTAGATAATGATCTAGGAGGAAGGTTGAAACCTTATTGCAGTAGGCTGTAAAAAAATGTATGCCTACAAGCCAGCATGACAGATACAGCTCTTATAAATGACAAAATTTAATTGGGGCTGGTCTACTGATTCTGAGGTTCAGTCTAGTATCATCATGGTGGGAAGTATGGCAGCATCCAGACAGTTAAGACGAAACATCTTCAGGCAGGTAAGAAAGTCCAGCCCACAGTGGCACACTACTCCAACAAGGCCACTTCTCAAAATAGCATGACTCCCTGGGCTAAGAATATTCAAACTACAACATTCCATTCCCAGGCCAGCATAGGTTTGTTCAAACTTATGAGTGTATGGGGGCCATACCTAACCATAGAATAGTGCAAATTACATTTAGACCAACAACAAATGGCCCATAGTCTGTAACAGTCTCAACAATATTAAAAATCCAATGCTCAAAATCTCTTCTGAGATTCATCCAATCATGTGACTGTAATTGCCTATAAAATCAAAATCAAAAAGCAGATCACATACCTTCAACTTTACAGGGAATACATTACTATTACACAATTTCATGGTGAGGAAATACTGAAGCCAAGCAGGACTAAACTTTAGCAAGGCAAACTCCAACTCTGCATCTCACTGTCTCATGCCCAACCCCTTTCAGCTTGGTTGACTGCAATGAAATTCTTCCTCTTTGGCTAGGACCACTATGTTAGCAGGCCTCTACTGGTATCCCATTGCAAGGGTCCATGTTAGCAAAAAAATGATACCCCAGTTTCAAAGAGTATGGAAAAACAAAAGAGTGTGTATTCAGCAGAGAACCTGCATGCAGGGGTCTACCATGCATCGGATGTAAGACAGAGGTATGGACTTTGAAGGGTCAATTTAAAGCCTTTTAGGGTAGGAGTAGGTGATTTTTACCTTTCTTTCCTTTGATTGGATTGAGGGGTATGGGAACCTTTGTGATTGGTTAAGGCTATGGGGGATTTGGAGGGCTTTTGCTGATTAACTATATTTAGCTCAGGCTAGGTGGTAGGACACCTTCCTGATTGGCTGCCTCTGAGTGGTGACTTTTCCTGGAATTGACTTACTTTGGACTTTTTCAAGTTCTGGGAAACAGAAACCTACTCTCCCAAACTGTCAGTTTGCAGCCTGTCATGGAATCAGCCTGGCTCTGGCTAACTCTGTTTCCTCACCATGGCTATGACATCTCAAATATCGTGGGATCTCCAACGTAACTTCAACATTACAGCTTCTTGTTCCAATATCTGGGATCTACACATAATTTTCTGGGCTTTTCAAAGGGGTTTGGGTCACATCTCCAACTCTGCCCTTGTAGCATTTCAGGGTCTTTCTGCCTCTGAAATCATTTTCTTCCCAGCTTTTTGGTAATAACAATAAGAAAGGGAAACAGAACGTTTTTAGAAAAACAAAAAGTAGTACATAAATCTATAAAAATGTTGCTATATCTAGTACAACTAACATACAATAAAATTATGTCTTAATAAAAAGAAGAAAACATGTCAAAATTGATAGCTTACACCTATTTAAGCTGGAAGCTGATTCAGTCATTATCAGTCTAAAACATCTGCCCCTTCACTGTGTGCTTGAAGGGCCATATTTGCCTTTATTGGATATGGTAATACTGACCAAGTAAAGAAACATGATCTGAGAAGCTGGTATAAGATATGTCAATCATGCATAGGTCCTGTGAATGGACATAGTCATTAGGGGAAAAAAAGTGGAAAGACAAAATAGAACCCCCCCCAAATGCCAGTATGTGTCCCAAACAAAAAAGATACTTGGAACAAATAGAGCTTTGGATTAACTTAGGGACATCTGGTAAATGATCAAACACCATTACTTTGGTTCTGCTACTCAAAATTATCATTGTCTTTTCTTTTCTCTTCTTTTTTAATTAGATTTTTTATTTACATTTTAAATATTAGTCCTCCCTTTTCCAGTTTCCCAGACAAAAGCCCCCTGACACATACCCCTCCCCTTCTTCTATAAGGGTGTTTCCCTCCCCAAACAGCCCCTACCCCACAACATTCCTGTACACTGAGGGGTCCAGCCTTGGCAGGATCAAGGGCTTCTCCTTTCACTGGTGCCCAACAAGGCCATCCTGTGCTACACATGCAGACAGAGCCATGAGTCATTCCATGTATATTCTTTGGATAGTGGTTTAGTTCCTGGAATCTCTGATTGGTTGACATTGTTGTTCTTATGGGGTTGCAAGCCCCTTCAGCTTTTTGAATATTGTCTCTAATTCATCCAGGAGGGATTCCATTCTCAGTTCAATGGTTTGCTGGTAGCTTTCTCCTCTGTATTTGTCTTGCTCTGGCTGTGCCTCTCAGGAGACAGCTATATCAGGGTCCTGTCAGCATGCATTTTTTGGCTTCCTTAATGTTATCTAGTTTTTGGTGGAGATATATATATATGCATTATGAATGGCCATTCCTTCTGTCTCTGCTCCAAACTTTGTCTCCATTTCCCCTCATATGAATATTTTTGTTCACCCTTTTAAGAAGGAGTGAAGCATCCGCCCTTTGGTTGTCCTTCTTGAGCTTAATGAGGTCTGTGGATTGTATCTTGGATAATTTGAGCTTTTAGCTAATACCTACTTATCTTATTTGGAAACTGTGTATTTTTCTTTTTGTGATTGGGTTACCGCACTTAGGATGATATTTTCTAGTTCCATCCATTTACCTATGAATTTTATGAAGTCATTGTTTTTGATAGCTGAGTAATATTCCATTGTGTAGATGTACCACATTTTCTGTATCCATTCCTCTGTTGAAGGGCATCTGGGTTCTTTCCAGCTTCTGGCTATTATAAATAAGGCTGCTATGAACATAGTGGAGCACGTGTCTTTGTTGTATGTTGGAGCATCTTTTAGATATATGACCAGGAGAGGTATAGCTGAGTCCTCAGGTAGTGCAATGTCCAATTTCCTGAGGAAACTCCAGACTGATTTCCAGAGTAGTTGTACCAGTCTGCAATTCCACCAACAATGAAGGAGTGTTCCTCTTTCTCCACATCCTCAACAGCATCTGCTGTCACCTGAGTTTTTGGTCTTAGCCATTCTGATAGGTGTGAGGTGGAATCTCAGGATTGTTTTGATTTGAATTTCCCTGATGACTAAGGATGTTAAACATTTCTTTAGGTACTTCTTAACCATTTAAAATTCCTCAGCTGAGAATTCTTTGTTTAGCTCTGTAGCCCATTTTTAATAGAACTATTTGGCTCTCTGATGTCTTACTCCTTGTATATTTTGGATATTAACCTCTATCACATGTAGGATTGGTAAAGATCTTTTCCCAATCTGTTGGTTGTCATTTTATCCAAATGACAGTGTCCTTTGCCTTCTAGAAACTTTGCAGTTTTATGAGGTCCCAATTGGTTCTTGATCTTAGAGCATAAACCCTTGGTGTTTTGTTAAAGAAATTTTCCCCAATGCCCTTCTGATTGAGGCTCTTCCACACTTTTTCTTTCACTAGTTTGAGTGTATCTGATTTGATGTGGAAGTCTTTGATCCACTTGGATTTAAGGTTTGTACAGGGCAATAAGAATGGATTGATTTGCATTCTTCTACATACTGCCCTCTAGTTGAATCAGTCTTTTCGTTTTTAGAGGATATGAGTTTCAGCCAATCTCAGTAGACAACTTGGCTTAGCCTAAATTTTTCTCCTTTTGTTTTACTGAATATCAATAGCGAAATTTATTCTTCCATATGGAATACTAAACAATTTGATCCTTTTTTCTTCTACTGGGTACTTAGTTTTTTTATGTCCAGTAGGTTAGAAATTGAAATAATAACCAGTTAGCCTACTTTCCTACTATACAGATATTTAGAATAGACTAACTTTAATTGTCTATTAAGTATTATGCAGAGTATTCTATTATATATTTAACATTTAGCATAATAAATATTTTGTTAAGTGTCCTGAAGTACACACACACACACACACACACATACACACATACAGACACACATGCACACACACCTCAAATAGACAAACCCAATTAAACCTTTGAGAATAAAGTTGTATGTTTTCATTACTTAATGTAGATGGTTTCATTATGATTTGCATGAATTCTAATGTTAGTGCTCTCATACATCCATTAATTAAATATTTAAATATAATTTGTGTCATTAGATCTTCAATTTATAAGTTAACAAAAATGAATTTGTATTATGTCTGACATTTTATATGCAATATAGATATCACCCTAAATAAATTGAAAGTAAAATAAATATATTAATTTATTGATATTAATATGTGTGTTGTAATTCCTTTTATGAGAAATGGTGAAATGAAAAACATTTAAGGGGGAGAAATTTAAACCTTTTTTCATGCAAATAAACATTTTATTGTATTGTAAAAATACCAGAGTTTATTCTGAATACTTTGAGAGTATTTTAAGGAGATGGGATAGGTAATAAGCACCTATATTTTAAGGAAGTACACCGAGAAATACTAGAGAATATTTTTAGAAATATACCATGCCTTAAAAAGGTACAAACCATTCTTGGCACTTATATCTAAGAAATATTTATAAATTTTATGTTAGTAATACATAGTATACTAACAGATCAATGAAGCTTTCCATCCTTCAGATGCACATAATTTATATACATATATATATACTTATATATATATTTATGTGTGTATATATATATATATGTATAAAACATATAGTGTAGCTTACTATCTTGTGTGTAAACCCACATCACTTATAACCATTAGTAATTATTATTTGTAATTTTAATTGCCTTTAAAATCACATAGAAATATATATTAGTTTGTTGAGACTTATTGACATTGATGTTCTCAGAACACAAGTTATTTCTAGGTGGTAGACGTCATTTTTTTATTCGTCTCTGTATGGTCATGTTTAATAATTGGATTTTTTCTTCTTTTTTAAATAGGATATTTTATTTATTTACATTTTGTATCTCATCCCCTTTCCTGTTTTCCCTTCTGAGAACCCTCTATTCCATCCTCCCTCCCCCTGCTTCTATGAGGGTTCTCCCACAGCCACCCTCCCACTCCTGCCTCTCCACCATAATATTCCCAAACACTGGGGCATCAAGCCTTCCCAGGACCGAGGGTCTCTCCTTCCATTGATGTCCAAAAAGGCCATTTTCTGCAAAATATGTTGGTGGAGCCATGGGTCCCTTCATGTTTACTTTTGTCTTTGGTTGATGGTTTAGTCCCTGGAAGCTTTGGGAGTCTGTTTGGTTGATATTGTTGTTGTAATGAAAACTTATTTTTGCTGGACAGGCTTTTACCAATTTATAAGCATTACATCTTGCTCAAGTGTTGTGCCTCAGAAAAATGCAGAACATCAGACCTTGCTGCAGATCCTTATTTCTTTTTGAACAACTTCTGCCTCTTTATCTTTGTTTAACTCCATTTATATTATGGCTGGCCTACATGTTAAAAGACCACAAAGATTGCTTAGTGAAGATTGATTCTCGATGTACAGAAAGAATATGGAGTGGTATGACCACATATATTTTGCACAGTCTTCTGAAACACATCATTTAACTGCATTTTCATTTCAATAAAATTAATGTAAATTCCCTTGCCCTATTCAGAGACCCCAGATCTCTTATTGTACACCACACCACACACACACACACACACACACACACACACACACACACACACACACACACATTACTCATGCTTTCTACTTTACAGTTTATTTTTCATTATCAGGTATTTGTTTTCATTCAATCAGAAAGTGTTGCTCTGTGGAAGGCAAAAGGCAAATGTTCTCACAAAATTAAAATTTATTATTTATTTATTATTTATAAGTGTGTTTCAGTGACCAAAAGATTCAGCGATTTCTGTTCACAGTTCTTTGGTCACATCTAAATCACTTCACCATCTTTGATTCTAGGCATGGCAGAAACTGGAGAGGATGGATGGATGGCATGGATTTTAGGTATTCATAGCTTTGTTTTATTGTGTTTCAGAATGGTTTCCTGGTGGAAAAAAATAATTAAAGGGAAGATCTTAATTTTCATTATCAAGAGAAAAAGAGGCAATATATAGTACATGTGGGTACACAAATCAGCCACAAATCCTGGGGCATCATGTGTAAACTCATTGATCAAAATATAGAAAATCCCCTTCAGCTCTTTAAGTCCTTTCTCTAACTCTTCCACTGGAATAACAACAGTGTCAAGCAACCAGACCCCCCAGAGCTCCCAGGGACTAAACCACCAACAAAAGAGTATACCTAGGGACCATGGCTCCAGCCACATTGTAACAGAGGGTGGCATTGTTTAGCATCAATAGGAGAAGCAGCCCTTGGTCCTGTGAAAGCTCATTTCCCTAGTGGAGAGGAAGGCCAAGGTGTGGAGGTGGGACTGAGTGGGTCACAGTGGGAGCATCTTCATAGTAGCAAGGGGAGGGCGAATGGGAAAATGAGGAAAGCAGGAAACATTTGAAATGTAAATACATAAAATATCCAATGAAAAACACAGAAAAGGAAGTACCATAAAATATAAACATACAGGCAAACCAGAAGGAGAATTTAATTTCAAAATGAAGTAAAATCAATAAACAAAGTTAATGACAATGATTATTATCAGTTCATATATCTGAGATACGATATATTTATCCTTAGAACATATTTCAATTTCAAAGCAAATTCATGAGCAGTGTCTGAAAATTCAATCACATTTTAAACCTTTATATTAGAAGGCATGATAGAAACTGAACACATTATGAATACATTAGCTGGTATGCCATTCATTTGAGAACGTTACTAGCTACAGTCTCTGCTCCCACATATGCATAATCCATAGTAATATAAATCACAATGTACAATTTGAACACATACAGCCTCAGGTCAAGAGGAAATCCATCACTTAATGGTAAAATAGGGTGTGACACTCAGCTGTTTGTCCTTGTGGATGATCACCAAAGAGCATTATTGACATAGACAAGGTTTATATTGGTGAGGGGCTTCACAGCTTTGTAACATTCTTTTTCTAATTTTAATATTTTCTTTTGTTGAAAATAGATAATTTTTGTTGTATAATATATCCCAATCATAATTTTCTCTCCCTCTACTCCAACCAGTTCTTCCCTACCTTCCCTCCCTTTTAGATTTTCACTTTCTTTCTCTCATTACATTGTCTCCTAGGCTTCTAGAAGAAAACAACAACAACAGCAACAAAAATAACAACAAAAGATAATAAAATAAAATAAAGCAAAACAAAATAAAACTCATCATCAAATTTGGACAAGACAACCCAAGAGAAGATAAGAAGTTTCAAGAGCAGGCACAATAATAAGAGACACACTTATTCTTTCATTCAGGAGTCCTGTAGAAATCCTAAGATTAAAGCTAGAGTAGAGATGCAGATGACATTACACAGATATAGACCTTGTGCTGTCTGTCGCAATCTCTCTGAGCTCATAACCCCCATGCTATAGGTGGCCTTGCTCTATTGATGTCCTGAAACTCCTCTGGCTCTCACATGTTTTGCTTCTTCTTCTGTAGGATTCCCTGAGCTCCAAGAGGAGGGATTTGATGGAGTCATCATGTTTAGACCATCTCTCTAATTTATTATGGGCTGTGGGTATCTTTATCTGTACCCATCTGCTGCTGAAGGAAGCTTTTGTGATGATGACTAGGATAAGTCATATATTAATGAGTTTAGCCTATCATTAGGAATCATTTTATCAATTTTTTTTGTTTGGTTTATATTATGTCTCTGGTCTATTTAATCTAGGTTTTCTGTTTACCAATGTTGTGTTGGATATGTTTTACATCTTTTTAGGTCAAAATAGAAATTGGTTGGCTATTACAAATCCTGTGCCTCCATTGTGCTAGCATATGTTTCTGACAGGGAAAATTGTTGGTCAATGGTGTTTTATCTGGGTTGGTGTTTACATTTCAATTTTGGTTGCCTAAAGATACCTTCCAGCAACAAAGACCACTGGAGGGTTAAAGGTTCCATATGGGCACCAACTTAACTTCTTGATGTATCTCTCCATTTAATTTAATATTGACTGTTGTTTTGCAGTAAATTTCTTTTATTATGTTTAGGTATGGGACTTGCATTTCTGATCTTCCCAATACATTTAAAATGAAGGGGTGTTGTATTTTGTCAAATGCTTTTTCAGCATCTAAGAAGATGATCAGATGACTTTTTTCTTTGAGTTTGTAGTATGGTAAATTGCATTAATATATATTAATATATTGAACCACCTTGCATCTCTGAGATGAAGCCTACTTGATCGTTGTGAATAATGGTTTTGATATATTCTTGGAATTGGTTTACAAGAATTTGGTTTGAGTACTTTTGCATCAATATTCCTAAGCAAGTTTGGTCTGAAGTTCTCTATTTCAGTAGGGGCCTTTTGTGGTGAACTTGTCTAACTGGTTGTCTGTATGTAAAAAATTGAAAATAAACCCATATTTGTCACCATGCACAAAGTCCATGTGGATCAAGGACTTCAATATAAAACCAGATACACTGAATCTAAAAGAAGATAAAGTGAGAAAGAGTCTTGAACTCATTCTATTTTATGGAATAGTTTGAGAAATATTGGTATGAGGTCTTCTTTGAAGAACTTGAAGAATTCTGAACTAAATCCATCTGGCCCTGGGCTTTGTTTGGTTGGGAGACTTTTAATAAATTGTTCTATTTCCTTATGTGATATGGGCCTATTTATAAAGTTTACCTGCTCTTGATTTAATTTCAGTATGTGGTATCTGTCTAGAAAAACATTCATTTCATCTAGATTTTCTAGTTTTGTTGAATATAGGCTTATGTAGGAGAATCTGATGATTTTTTTTGAATTTCCTCCTTTTCTGTTGTTATGTCTCCCTTTTCATTTTTTATTTCATTAATTTGGTTACTGCCTATGGGCCCTTTAGTTAGTTTGGCTAGGGGTTTATCTAACTTGTTGATTCTCTCAAAACACAGTTTTTGGTTTTGCTGATTCTTTGTATTGTTCTCTTTGTTTCTATTTGGGTGATTTCAGCCCTGAATTTGACTATTTTCTGCCTTCTACTCCTGTTGGGTGAGTTTGCTTCTTTTTCTTTTTCTTTTTTTTTTTTTTTTTTTCGGAGCTGGGGACCGAACCCAGGGCTTTGCGCTTGCTAGGCAAGCACTCTACCACTGAGCCAAATCCCCAACCCTGCTTCTTTTTGTTTTAGAGTTCTCAGGTGTGCTGTTAAGTTGCTAATGTAAGATCTCTCCAGTTTTTTTTTTTTTTTTTTTTTTTTTACCAGTGCAGGTAGTGCTATGAATTTTCTCTTAGCACTCCTTTGATTGTGTCCCATAAGTTGGGCATGATGTGTCAATATTTTGATAAATTCCAGGAAGTCTTTAATTTCTTTCTTTATTTCATTCCTGACCAAAATGATCATGGAATCGACTATCGATCAGTTTCCATGTGTATGTGGGTGTTCCTTGCTTTGGCGGTTATTGAAGACCAGCTTTAGTCCACTGGTTGTTCAATAGGATGCATGGTATTGTTTCAATCTTCTTGTATCAGTTGAGGGTTGTTTTTTGACCAATTATATTGTTGATTTTGGAATAGGCACTATGCTGTGCTGAAAAGAAGGTGTATTCTTTTAGGGTGATATCTGTTAAATCCATTTGGTTCGTAGTGAATCTATTAGTATTTTGGTTTCTACATCTATGTTGATTGAGAATTTTGCTGGGAATAGTAGCATGGGCTGGCATTTGTATAGAGAATGGAGTTTCTGGGAAAACAGAAGAACTAGTTCAACACCAAGAAAGTTTCAACATTAAACCCATTTTAAGGACCATATGTCAGATTGTGAAGAGAAATGAACAACTGTTTTTAAAGTTTAGGAACAGGAGTCTAGAAGACCTTTAAAACAGATGATGGAAGTATGGTACATGTGTCTGCATTTTGGGGGGCACATAGGTATGTGCAGGTATTTTCAGTCATATGTTGTGGCTTCAGAATGCTATTCAGTTCCTTTTTCCATCGCTTTCCTGGTATACATGGAGGCAAGTTCTTTTATTTTGACATTGGGCTTTCTAATTCAGCTTGTCCAATTTGTTCTGAAACATATTACTCATAATTGCCTGGCATATGATTTCTTCACTGAACCATCTTCTATAGGCCAGCAGTTAATTTTTAACTATATCACACAGAACTTGTTGATCATCACTAAACTGTATGGTCTACAAATATTATTAAGAGCACATGTGTTTTCAATAATATTCTTTATCGTTTAACAACGTTAGTTATAAAGTCAGATAGAGTTCGCCTGGGTTCTACGTGGGGCCCAAATATAAGCACAACTCAGCCAATCTTTGATCTATCTCCACTTAGCATAATAGTATCCCAGAATATTCAGCGACCATCATATATGAATCCATGGATAAAAAGAAACTAAATAAATCCAAAAAATCAAAAGTAATCACCAAAGCTTGGGAGTAAAAAATATTACATTCTACTTTAAATAGCAAAAAATATGCTAACACTTGGTCCACAGTCTATTAAAAATGTTTGAGAATATCTTCCCACTTCAAATATGAACATATGTAATGCTAGGTGATTTATCTGATTGGCTATTCAAAATATGTAGTATACCTAAAAACATTAAATATTAAAATATGTTGATATCTGCCTGAAGTATCTAATTGCCCAAACAATTCAGATTTATATATGATAATAATGTTAATAAATGTTAAATAATAAAAAGCATACCAAATGTAATAAAGTTAATCTTGAAAATTTATTTTATTGTGTCTCTTTCTTTATGGTTTTGAGACTGGATTTCACTGTTTAAATCAGGGTAGCATGAAACCCATGTCCCTCTTCCCCCAATAGGCTCCAAAGTTCAAACCACCCAATCTTTAAAAATTATTGCCTAAAAATCAAAACAGACAAAAAAATCTTCTAGAGAACCTACAAACACTAATTAATTCTCTTTCATTAACATTGTACTAATATAGTGCATGATTTACTTCTTTTGTTTCTAATAGTCTTAACATCCTTCTCTCAACTTTTTTCTTTTAAACTGGTTATTTTATTTATTTACATAAAATGGTTATGGTTTACTTATTTATTTCCTTCCTCTATGAGGGTGCTCCGCCACCCATCCACTCCTGCCTCAGTACCCTTGCATTCCCCTACACTGGAGCACTGAACCTCTACAGGACCAATGGACTCTTCTTCCACTGATATTAGATAAGTCAATCCTTTGTTACATATCCAGCTGGAGCCATGGGTGCCCCCAAATGTTGTACTCTTAGGTTGGTGGTTTAGTCCCTGGGAGCTTTGGGGATCTGGTTGTTGATACTGATGTTCTTACTATGGAGTTGTAAACCCCTTCAGCTCCTTCAGTCTTTCCCTTAACTCCTCCATTAGAGTCCCAGAGCTCAGCCTGATGTTTGTCCGCAAGCATCTGCTTCTGTATTGGTCAGGCTCTGGCAGAGCCTTTCAGGCGACAGTTATACCAGGCTCCTATCATCAAGTACTTCTTGACATCACTCCTCTCTTCATCTTTTCATTAAAAAAATGTTTGGGCAAATGTTTAAGTTCAGCATTATGCTCTTATTTGCAATACATTTCCACCTGATTAATCACAAAGATAACTTTTATCTCCAAGAGAATAGCATAGCTTCTATTGTGTTTTCTAAAAATTTTCATGTATAAGAAGACTTTTGAAATTTTACTCTATTATTTCAGATTTCCTTGTACTAAGCTATTGCTTTTGAATATTTGTTATGTCTGCGCATAGTTATTACAATGAAACAAGGGTCATAACCCTATTCTGAACTTTCACATTTTCCATATTTTTGTGAAAAGAGATCTGTTTTGATGAGGCTTCATTACATATGCCGTCATAAGGATGTTGAAATAGTAGTAAATAGTATTTAACATTCTAGAAGAATTGGAAGAGATAATGAGTGATATTTCGAGTCATGAGTATTTTTTTAATCACCATCCTCCATTGAACATCTTTCTTCAACTGCTGTGGGAATTCATTCTATCAGTGATTAAATGGAAAGACATATTCATATCACTGACCGAAGAATTACTGGAGTTTAGTGCTTGGCATCTAAAGCTTTTTATTACTGTAATGTTCATATAAATATATTTACAGCCTCTCATTCTTGTTTTAATTTTACATCTATTTATTTTCTTTCATGTATGAATGTGTGGGAAAGTGCACACATGGCAGCTCTAGGAGGTCAGAGGGCAGGCTCCAAAAGCTGTTCTCTTTCTGCTATGTAAATTACAAGATCAGATTGTCTGACTTGGCACCAAGTTCCTGTACCTGCTGTGCTATCTTATCAGTCCAGCATTTTCCTGTTTAGAATCTTTTAGCTATATTTATGGAATGAAAACATGAACCAAAGGTATAATAAATATG